>NC_091573.1:28803402-28805902 GCF_042767895.1 Penaeus vannamei
GAGAGAGAGAGTAAGTAGAGAGAGAGAGAGAGAGAGAGTGAGAGAGAGAGAGAGAGAGATAAAGAGACAGAGAGAGAAAGAGAGAGAGAGAGAGAAACAGACAGAGACAAACATTCAGAAACAAACAATCAAACAGAACGAGATTGAACAGTAGAGAAGGACGAGAGAGGAAAAGAGAAAGAGAAAGGAAAGATAATTATACAATCATCTGGCCAGACTCCTATGTAGATCGCTAACAACACCACACGAATGATATCAAAACTCGATTAAGAACACGCTGTCCCCTTGTCAACACGTTCACACGAAACCAACGTAAGATAATGAATCTATGAACTAGATAACAATGAGGTCTGAACAGCTGAACCAAAGAGTGAACAACGTCTAAAAGTGTAACTGGATGATTTTAATGATAAGAAATAATAATAAAATATCAATAATAAAATGACAAAAGTTTTTAGAATGATTTTGGGAAATGTTGATAACTTGTCATATCAGGAATTAGTATGATAAGGATGTAGGTTGCTGATAGACTAAAAGGACTATCAGCAAGATGAAGGATAATGTATTGCCGACATCAGATATCTCTCTCTCTCTCTCTCTTTCCCTCTCTCTCTCTCTCTCTCTCTCTCTCTCTCTCTCTCTCTCTCCTCCTTCTCCTCTCTATTCCTCTCTCTCTCTCTCTCTCTCTCTCTCTCTCTCTCTCTCTCTCTCTCTCTCTCTCCTCTCTCTCTCTCTCTCTCTCTCTCTCTCTCTCTCTCTCTCTCTCTCTCTCTCTCTCTCTCTCTCTCTCTCTCTCTCTCTCTCTCTCTCTCTCTCTCCTCCTCCTCCTCCTCTCACTCTCTTTTTCTCCCCACACCCCTCTTTCTCTCTCTCTCTCTCTATCTATCTATCTATCTATCTATCTCTATCTCTATCTCTATCTATCTATCTATCTATCTATCTCTCTCTCTCCCTCCCTCCCTCCCCCCACCTTCCAACACCAAACAACCAAAAAGCAAAACAACATCACGAACGCTCCGCCAACCACCGGCCCTCATTCGCGACAAGGAAATGCTAACCAACCCTCCCAGCATCATGACAGGGTATCGATCATGGAACCAGGACAAGGCAGCGTGCATGAGCGAATTCTCCATCGAGTATATATATTCATGGCGAGTCAGATTGAATTAATCTACGAGGCGGCAAATCCCATTCGCTGTTTTGATAGTTAACTGATTACTGGGTGTGTGTGTGTGTGTGGCACTCAGGACCCCACCGTGCCAGTGCCATAGTGCCAGTGTTCAGGGGCGTGTGTGGGCTTTCTTTGTGATGGATGTAACTCTCTCTCTCTCTCTCTCTCTCTTTCTTTCTGTCTGTCTCTCTCTCTTTCTCCTCCAGTCTCTCTCTGCCTCTCTCTCTCTCTCTCTCTCTTTCTCTCTTTCTCTCTCTCTCTCTCTCTCTCTCTGTGTCTCTGTCACTCTCTCGCCTGCTCTCTCTTTCTCTCTCTCTCTCTCCTTCTCTCTCTCTCTCTCGCCTGCTCTCTCTTTCTCTCTCTCTCTCGCCTGCTCTCTCTCTCTCTCTCTCCTTCTCTCTCTCTCTCTCTCTCTCTCTCTCTCTCTCTCTCTCTCTCTCTCTCTTGTTTCTGCTGGTTTGTTTGCTTTGCTTGATTGTTTGTTTGTATGTCATTCTTTCTCTCTTTCTCTTTCTTTCTTGATCTTTCTCTCTCTCTCTTTCTTCTCTCGATCTTTCAGTCTTTCTCTGTCTCTCTCTCTCTCCCTCCCTCCTCGCTCCCTTACCCCCCCCCTATCTTCCTTCCTCCTTCTTACTCTCATTTCCTCTCTCTCTCTCTCTCTCTCTCTCTCTCTCTCTCTCTCTCTCTCTCTCTCTCTCTCTCTCTCTCTCTCTCTCTCTCTCTCTCTCTCTCTCTCTTCTTGCACGTGTATTTCTCTCTCCCT
Source organism: Penaeus vannamei (assembly GCF_042767895.1). Classification (NCBI taxonomy): domain Eukaryota; kingdom Metazoa; phylum Arthropoda; class Malacostraca; order Decapoda; family Penaeidae; genus Penaeus; species Penaeus vannamei. Next base: position 28,805,337 of record NC_091573.1, read on the forward strand.
TCTTTTTTCACACTCTGGCTTACCCAGTGATATTATTCGAATTTGGCGGGTTAATCGGTTTTCGTCCATTCATTATCGAAGCGAAATTGGATAACAATAAAAGTGATCGCTGATGAATTCGATCAGCTGTGTTTTTCTTCGTCCTTTGCTCTCTCTCCCTTCTCTTCCTATTTCCTTCTCTTCTTTCTCTCTCTTCTTCCTCTTATTCATCCTTCTCTAATCTGCTTCTTCCTCTTTTTTCCTCCCCTTTCTCACCTTCTCCCTTTCTCTCTCCCTCTTCCTCCTCCTCCTCCTTCTTCTCCTCCGTCTTCCTCTTTCTCCGCCTCTTTCTCCTCTTCCTCCTCCCTCCTCCCCATCCTCATCCTCCTTCTCCTCTCCCTTCTTCCCCTTCTCCTTTTCGTCCCCCACTTTCCCTCCCTCCCCCAACTCTCTCTCTCTTTCTCTCCCTCCTTCTCTTTCCTTCCTTCCCTCCCCCTCTCTCTCCTCCCTTCTCTTGCCCTCCCTCTCTTCCTTCCTCCCTCCCCCTCCCCGCTGAACACGAGAACCTCAAAGCTAAGCGGATGAAC
>NC_091573.1:28813402-28815902 GCF_042767895.1 Penaeus vannamei
GGTGGTGGTGAGAGTGAAGGTGGTAGTGGTGAGAGTGGTGGTGGTGGTGATAGTGGTGAGAGTGGTGGTGGTAGAGATGGTGAGAGTGTTGGTGGTGGTGATGGTGAGAGTGGTGGTGGTGGTGGTGAGAGTGGTTGTAGTGATAGTGGTGGTGGTGAAGGTGGTGTGGTTAGTAATGGCGGAGGTGATAATGTTAATGGTGATGGTAAGGGTGTTGGTCGTGGTGAAGAGGACGAGTATGTTAATGATGATGATGGTGATGATAATGATGATGATAATTATGATGATGAGGAGGATAATTATGATAATGATAATGATAATGATGATGATGATGATGATGATGAGGAGGAGGAGGAGGAGGATGCGGATGAAAATAGTTATGATGACAGTTATCACAAAAATGAAAATAATAATGGTACTAGTGACAATAATAGCGATAATGGTAATGCTAACAATGGTGATGATTATGATGAAAATGAAGATAAGGATGAAAATGATGATGATGAAAATGGTGAAAACGATGATGATAATGATGAAAATGATGATAATGATGATGAAAATGGTGAAAACGATGATGATAATGATGAAAATGATGATAATGATGATGCTGAGGATATTGACAACAAGGATAATAATAGCAATAATAATAGTAATGATAATAATTATGATAATGATAATAATGATAATAATAATAATAATAACAATAATAACAACAACAATAATAATAAATAATGATAGAAAATAAACACACAAATAAACATGCATATAAGTAACAGAAACACAAGCTAGAAGACAACGGACTTAAGACCTAATACAGATCCCCCTCCCCCTCCCCCTTCCCTACCCCCTACCCCAGCCCACCCGCCCACTCTCGCCTTAATAAACCTTTAGCGATATTAGGAAAAGCAGCCCCAACTACTCCCCCTCCCCCTACCCACCCACCCCACCAAACGTAATCTCTCTCTTAATCACATGATATTTTGTACCCTCCCTCCCTTCCCCTCCTTCCCCTCCCCCCTCCCCCCCTCCGCTCTTATATACATCCCTTTGCACATTCTAAGCCGTCTACTATGCTAAACAACGCGTTCGAATGCGTCACAGTGACTTAAATTCTACGATGCTTAAGCGCGCGTTCGGATACGTCGGTAGTGACTTAGACTTAAAGAGGATTAAAGTCCCGCCGATGGACTACGGGCTTAAAGTGGATTTCCCTAAATGTCGACAGAGAAATGGGGGGAGGTGGGGGGGCATGGGGGGAACTTATCTTTTAATGGGCAGTTCTACTCTTGCTTTGGTCGTTTTGCTTGTCATCTGTTTGTTGGATTGTTTGTTTGAGGTCGTGTGATTGATTTTGATTCTCGTTTGTGAGTTTGTTTCGTTTTTTTCCGGATTTTTCTTTGTTTTTTTTCCTGTTTTAGTTTTTTTCCAGATTTTTTTGTTATCCTTTGTAATGACGCGAGGATAGATTTGTAATAATCAATTATCGTTTTTTCTTTATTTTGTTCGTTCGTTTTTACATATTTCGTTATATCATTATATGTTTCGAGATATCTATATATTCTAAGTCAGATCTATATCGAATTCAACCTGCTTATAAACAACACGAAAGGGATTTAATTAAGTTTAGATTTTCATCTTATTACCTCAAACCAGATCTCCTTGTCTATTAATACCTATTCATTTATATCCGATTTTTGTCGCTTTCAGTAATTATCTATTTGACTCTCTGCCCATCTTTATCCTATTACGCCATTTCTCTTTCTTTTATGGAGGGGACACGATGCAAAATTAACGCGGGGTTTTTAAAATCATGCTGTTGATTTGGCGGCCTTGATCTATGATTAATTAAATGCATTTTCGATTACATTCATAACCTTTTTCTCGTAATAGTGATAAAAGGTCAGTTATGAATTGTGATTATTATTGTTTTTCATATTTTTACTATCATTATCGTTATCATTATTGTTCTATATTTGTTACTATTAGTATCATTATCATTATCATTTGTAATTACTTGGTATTGATAGTAATTCATCATAAACACCCTAATATTTTTATTTTATTTGTTCTTAGTATCAACAGTTACTGAGTTTAAAAGTTATATAGTTTAACAGTTACCCTTAATCTTAATACATGCATAGCCTGTCATTTACTCAGTTTTAGCAACTATATAATCTATAACATTTAACAATATAATCCCATTGAGTCTATCACTAACTCTGCTTTAACAGTTACACAACCTAAAAGTTATTTTCAACACTTATCCAATCTACCTGTTACACAATTTTATCAGTCACTCAATCTAAATAGCTGCGTAGTTTAACAAATTCTCAAAGTTATTTTCACCGAACAGTTACTATCCCTATCGCCTGTAAAGTTTGTTTTTTTTGTTGTTTTTTTTAATCCTGGCCTGTCAATCACACAACACGACTATTATAACTCTTGATGTTCCTTTTTTCGAAATGGAAAGGATTCGCCAATCTGTGCCACTGTCGATTGC
>NC_091573.1:28833661-28836161 GCF_042767895.1 Penaeus vannamei
CATACATACATACATATATATATATATATATATATATATATATATATATATATATATATATATATATATATATATTACTTTGTTCTACCACAGATCCTTTAGGGCATCCATTTTCTCCATGACACTATTCAATCCCTCTTACCCGGGACTGAGTACCATTTCCCGGCAGTGTTTTTACCGAGGCTGTCTCCGGGAGGGTTGGCAGCCACGGCGGGCGGGGCTCCTCGGCCCTTATTCCTATTCATCCCATAGGTGAGGCTCTGACAGGGGCGCCACTCTGGCTCGAAGGGGACCTGGCACCAATAGAGGCTAAGAGGAGGCTCCCCATTACCGGGTACTCATATCAGGGAGTGTATATATATATATATATATATATATATATATATATATATATATATATATATATATATATATATATATATATATACTTATATATATATATATATATATATATATATATATACGTATATATGTATATATATATATATTTATATATATATATATATATAAATATATATAAACATATATATATATATATATATATATATATATATATATATATATATATATATATATATATATATGTGTGTGTGTGTGTGTGTGTGTGTGTGTGTGTGTGTGTGTGTGTGTGTGTGTGTGTGTGTGTGTGTGTGTGTGTGTGTGCATGTGTATGTGCGTGCGTGTGTGTATGTGTGTGTATACATGTGTGTGCGTATTCACCCAAATAATCGCACTCAGACCCGAACCCCAAAGCCAGGCGAGAGCCCAGCGAGCGAGAAGGCCAAGAGTACAAGCGAGCGTTGCGAGGAGAATGCCCGGAATTTTTGCCGTGTGTATCGAAGCACATCCGGGTACTAATCCGCTTACGCTCTTTTGTTTAGAACGGAGCATCAGGTAAAGAAACAAAGGAAGAGCAACAAGCGGCGTGTGTGTGTGTCTGGGGGAGGGGAGGGGGAGGGGGAGGGAGTGTGTGTATAAGGTTTAGAATGGATAAGAAATGGATTTGCTTTGAGGTGAAGGAAAGAGTCAGAATTTGAAAACAATAGGAGAAGAATGAACAATTGTCTAAACAAGGATATTGGTAGAGTGAACAATTGTCTAAATTAAACAAGGACTTTGGTAGAGTGATTAGTGTATCTGAGTAAATATATTAAAAAGGCTTTATGAACAAAATGCAATCTCTCGCTTTAGATAAAATTCGCGTTTATTAACGGGTGGATTTAAGAGGATTACAATGGTACTGACAGTGTAGTGTGTTAAGAATGAATGATACACAGAGGTACAGACAGAAACAAAGTGACAGAGGGACAGATAGAGAGGGACACACACACACACACACACACACACACACACACACACACACACACACACACACACACACACACACACACACACACACACACACACATACACACATATATGTGTGTGTGTGTGTGCATGCCTTTGTGTGTGTGTGTGTGTAGAAAGAGACACTTACGCATACACATATGTATCCTGATGGAAAATGATAAGTTTACAATACAGAGCTCATACAATACATAAAGATATGCAGTGTGAAGAATATGCAATATATTAAGCTAAAAGGGAATCGGACATAAAATTTGAATCGATGAATAACGAAATTCGAAAGGAATTTTGATACAGTATGAATATTTTGTGTGTATGTTTGTGAGTGTGTGCGTGCGCCCGTGCATGTATGTGTGTGTGTGCGCGCGCGTTTGTGTGTGTGCACGTATAAGCCGTGTTCATGTTGACAAATGTAGAAAAGGCATGAATGAGAATATCTTCACAATACAAGAGATGTATTTAACCGGTTTCGAATATATCTACGTCACAAATAGATCTATTTCTGATGAAGATATATTCCAAACCGGCCAAATACACCTGTTGTATTGTGAAGATATTCTCATTCATGCCTTTTCTACACGTGTGCATGTATGCTTGTGTACAATTATGTGTCTGCGTGTGTGTGTATGCATGTGTGAGTGCGTTTACCGGTGTAACTACGTGCGTGACTGAAATATTCGAAAAGTTAATGAAGAATGGAGAAAAAAGAAAAAAAAAAGCATTACATGACAAGAAACAAAAATAATAACGAGGAAATGTCGACAGAACAGAAGAGGAAAAGAAAGAAAACAATTAAAAGAAGAAGAAAAAGAATCCAAACATACGGCTTAACGAGCAGAAAATTGCCCCCAAAAAGGTTATTAAAGAATGTGATTTTTTAATGTATTTTTCTTTCACTTCATTTCAATGTTCTTTTTCGATAAAAGAATTAAGGATAATCTATTTATTAATCTATATATACCTAAACGATTTATATATATATATATATATATATATATATATATATATATATATATATATATATATATATATATTTCATTGTTCATTATCTTTTTCTACAAGCATTTAAAGCCCATGATTTGCTTTATTTCTGAAATAAAAACATGACTATCGAACAACCCTTGCCCCCCCCCCCTTTCCCCCACCTATTCCC
>NC_091573.1:28846161-28849967 GCF_042767895.1 Penaeus vannamei
CTCCTTCTCCTTCTCACTATCGCCCCCTTTCTCCTCCTCCTCCTCCTTCTCCTTCTCACTATCGCCCCCTTCCTCCTCTTTCTTCTTCTCACTATCGCCCCCTTCCTCCTCCTCCTCCTTCTTCTCACTATCGCCCCCTTCCTCCTCCTCCTCCTCCTCCTCCTTCTCACTATCTCCCCCATCCTCCTTCTCACTATCGCCCCCTTCCTCCTCCTCCTTCTCCTCCTTCTCACTATCGCCCCCTTCCTCCTCCTCCTCCTTCTCACTTACGCGCCCTTCCTCCTCCTCCTCCTTCTCACTATCTCACCCTTCCTCCTCCTCCTCCTTCTCCTTCTCACTAACGCCCCCTTCGTCCTCCTCCTCCTTCTCCTTCTCACTATCCCCCCCTTCCTCCTCCTCCTCCTTCTCCTTCTCACTATCGCCCCTTTCCTCCTCCTCCTTCTCCTTCTCACTTACGCCCCCTTCCTCCTCCTCCTCCTTCTCCTTCTCACTAACGCCCCCTCCTCCTCCTCCTCCTTCTCCTTCTCACTATCGCCCCCTTCCTCCTCCTCCTTCTCCTTCTCACTATCGGCCCTTTCCTCCTCCTCCTTCTCCTTCTCACTTACGCCCCCTTCCTCCTCCTCCTCCTTCTCCTTCTCGCTATCGCCCCCTTCCTCCTCCTCCTTCTCCTTCTCACTATCGCCCCCTTCCTCCTCCTCCTCCTCCTTCTCACTAACGCCCCCTTCCTCCTCCTCCTCCTTCTCACTATCTCCCCCTTCCTCCTCCTTCTCACTATCGCCCCCTTCCTCCTCCTTCTCCTTCTCACTATCTCCCCCTTCCTCCTCCTCCTACTCCTTCTCACTATCGCCCCCTTCTTCCTCCTCCTCCTTCTCCTTCTCACTATCGCCCCCTTCCTCCTCCTCCTTCTCCTTCTCACTATCGCCCCCTTTTTCCTCCTCCTTCTCCTTCTCACTATCGCCCCCTTCCTCCTCCTCCTTCTCCTTCTCACTATCGCCCCCTTCTTCCTCCTCCTCCTTCTCCTTCTCACTATCGCCCCCTTCCTCCACCCTCTTCTCCTTCTCACTATCGCCCCCTTCCTCCTCCTCCTTCTCCTTCTCGCTATCGCCCCCTTCCTCCTCCTCCTTCTCCTTCTCACTAACGCCCCCTTCCTCCTCCTTCTCCTTCTCACTATCGCCCCCTTCCTCCTCCTCCTTCTCCTTCTCACTATCGCCCCCTCCCTCCTTCTCACTATCGTCCCCTTCCTCCTCCTCCTCCTTCTCACTATCGCCCCCTTCCTCCTCCTCCTCCTTCTCCTTCTCACTATCGCCCCCTTCCTCCTCCTCCTCCTCCTCCTTCACCCTGCCTCCATTGCCCTCCGCTCCCCTCATTTACAGGGAGGGTAATCTATTACACAACCGGCACACCATCATTCTAATTACACCTGAGGATCCAAAGTCCACGTCTTGTAGATTGAGATGTTTCCCTTGGCTCCCTTTGCCCATCGCACGCCAAAGGGAAAGGGATATAATACCCTACAAGTTCCCACTCAGAATATATATTTTGTTCTTCCACTGCTCTCGGTATAAACTGCACAGTTCTTCTCCTCGGAACACACACACACACACTCTGGGTTCCGGCGTTGTTTTAATACATATAGATACGTGTGTGTGTGTGTGTGTGTGTGTGTGTGTGTGTGTGTGTGTGTGTGTGTGTGTGTGAGTTCGCCCTCTTCACTTTCTCGCGAAGTTGTCTCTATCGAGTCACATCGCCATAACGTTTGGCTTCACTGCCAGCACTCTGATCCATATTTCTCTAAATGGGTGATGGATTTCCCTTCTCTAAAGCTTTGTCCTTTATTCGTTTCTCTTTTCTACTTTCCTACCCTTCTTCAATCAACTTTCTCCCCTTCGTTCTTTTCTTCTCTGTAACTCGGTGCAAAAGTAGCATAGCGTCTCCCAACTTGCCAAGAAGTCTTATCATACAGTCTTTTTCTGTACTCAAGTCACCTTGCTCTTTCTCGTCTCCCTGGTGTTCCTTGGCCACCCTCCTTGCCCTTCTACCGATACCACCCAATCAATAATACAAACAGAACCTGTCTTATTGACCGCTTCTCATCCAATCACCCCCCCCTCCCCCCTCTGCCCCCCTGAGTGGGCCCTGTTCCTATATTAACCATCCCCGCCCCAGTTGCGATCCATCTCATTTCGCTCAGTGGACAATTTCGTACTCTCGTGCCGTGACCGCCCGTGGCTGTTCCGTAAATGTCACCGGGTATAATTTATCGTCGGTGCTTGATCAATAATAAGTCCCCCTCTGTCTACAACGCAGCAGATGTTCCTTTTGATAGGTTACTTGTTTTTAGGAGAGCCGAGTGAATTTGCACCTCTCTTCGCCTCGACGCGGTAGATAGATACTCGTGTCCGTTAATTAACCGCCACCGGTCACTTTATACCCGTCACCGACTAATCTTTAACTGCCACGGACCTTTCCCTAACGATGCATGGGCCCTTCTAGCTCCCGTCTTTCCGTACATGTAGTTGTTCGTTTAAAAACATTGAGGTATTGCCTGTGGTATCTCTTTGTTATTGTTGATTCTTTAGTCTTGCTTCAAACGAACGAGTGAGCGTTCTTTGATTACGGAATGGTATTCAGAATTCGAGATTAAAGCTAGTGTGTGTTTTTTTTTTTTTTTTTGGGGGGGGGGGGTAGATAGATAGATAGAGAGAGAGAGAGAGAAAATTGAGAGACAGACAGACGAACAAACTGACAACCTCATGCAGAAACAGAAAGGGGAAGAAAACACGGACAGACATATAGGTAGGGAAAATTGAGAGACAGAGACAAACTCATACAGACAACGAGAGAGTGAGAGGAAGAGAAGGAAACAGAGAGAGAAAGAAAGACAGAAATAAATAAGCCAAGAGGGAGACAGACAGACAAATTCAGACAAGGAGAGAAACACACACAGATATAATTATATGATTATATATATATATATATATATATATATATATATATATATATATATATATATATATATATGTATATATATATACATATAAATATATATGTATATATATATATATATATATATATATATATATATATATTTATTTATTTATTTATTTATATATATATATATATATATATATATATATATATATATATATATATATATATATATATATATATATATATGTATGTATGTATATACATGTATATAGTGAGAGAGAGAAAGAGAGGGAAGCAAAACAGAGGGAGAGAGAAAGAGAAAGACAGAGATTGAGACAGACAAACAAGCATAGACAGTCAAAGAGCGAGAGACAGACACAGATAGACAAGAGAGTGAGCCAGACAGACAGCCACAGACAGTCGAAGCGAGATAGAGACACAGAGAGAGAGAGAGAGAGCGAGATCATTCTTTAATTAACTCCCCATCATCCCAGCATCAATCTTGCTTCTCGCTGGCGTCACTTCTCGATCTTCCACCTCTCCCTCCACCTCTCCTTCCACCTACCCATACCTAGGTCCTGTCTGTGAACCACCCCTCTCCCATACTCCTACCCATCCACCTGTCGTCACTCCCATACAGCCATCGACCAACTCCCACGCCTATTCACCCACTCCTAGTCTCACCCATAGGTTCGATTCCGTGTCCACCTATCCACCCGCCCATAATCATATTAACACATTCACCCACGTACCTATAATCTCACTTCCATGGCCACATATCCACCTTCCCACGCCCATGCTCCCCCACCCACCCAGCCGCCTTACCACGGCCATCCTCGCCCACCCACGACCTACCTTCCCACGCCCATTCACCC
>NC_091573.1:28850467-28857967 GCF_042767895.1 Penaeus vannamei
AGAAAGAAGAAAAATAAGAAAAAAAGATAAAAAGAAGACAAAGAAGAAGCGCAAAAATAGAATAAAAGCAAAGGAGAGAGAGAAAAAAAAATGCTTTTATCCTTTCCCCAAACGGTGAAAAAAAGAAAGAAACAAAGCAATATTTTGGAAACTTTTCGGTTATTTTTTTTTATTCCTTCATATTTTTGTTCTTCCACAATGCTCTTTGGTTTGTGTTATTCTCTTTTTTTCACTTTATTTGTGGGTATTTTCACCGCAGAGAATAAAATGACGAATTTTATTAACGTTAATGGAGAGGTTTAGAGATTAAATATTTTTGCATTTTTGTCATTATTATTCATGGTGAGAAGACATTGTTAATGATGATGATATGTAACACCCACAACATAATTGGTATGATGGTGATGATATTATGATGACGGAAAAGACGATGGTGGTGGTAGTGATGATGATGATAATACTAATAGTAATGATAACGATAATGATGATGATAATGGCAATGATAATGATAACGATAACGAAAATGATGATAATGGCAATGATAATGATAACGATAATGATGATAATTATAATGGCAATGATAATGATAACGATAACGATAATGATGATAATGGCAATGATAATGATAACGATAATGAAGATAATGACAATGGTAATAGAAATATTCATAGTTATCTTAGCATTAAATGATAAAAGATAGTGACGACATCATCGATGAAACGAGAGATGAAAATGATACAGAAAAATAAGTAATATTTAAATCACCTTAGATTAAGAATACCATTTTTTCCCATTATTTTTATCGGCAGAACAGACCAGCGCTCTATTCTAAGGTTAAAGAGCATAGAGCTTAGAGCAGAAGCCTCTTACCAGACAGAGACTCGCATGTCACACAGCTCTAAACAGACACAAACATTTACTCGAGACAGAACAAGGTTTGCCATTTTTACTTTCTGTTGTTTTTTCCCCGAGACTGTGGTAACGTACGTACATGTATACGTACACAAAGAAATTTACTCCCACACGCACATAGGAAATAAACACACACACTACAGCGAATTTATAAAGCTCGTATTTGGTATAGCACGCAAGGTCGGGAACAAAAATGCTTCATGTTTTTTTTTTTTTTTTTTTTTTTACGAATATTCACACACGGTATGTTTATGTATATATTTACAGAGTGTGTGCGTGTTTGCATATAGGCATGCTCGTGTTTGTGTGTGTGTGTGTGTGTTTGTGTGTGTATGTGTGTGTGTGTGCGTGTGTGTATGTATGTATGCATGCATGTATACATATATTTACATATATATATGTATTTATACATACATATATATATATATATACATATATATATATATATATATATATATATATATATATATATATATATATATATACATATTTATGCACACACACACACACACACACACACACTCACACACACACACACACACACACACACACACATATATATATACACACACACCAGGGGTGGCCAACCTTTTGTGAGATATGATCTACTTTTTCTACAGTTACCCTGATGCGATCTACCAGCCTAAGATTCAAACATATTCCATAAATGTAACTGTAACTGTAACAATTATTTATAATATAAATAACTGTATTTTATTCAGACATGCCCATCATTATAAATACAAGTATAACTTATTCCCAGTGAAAAGAGAAATATAATAATCCAAGTATCATGAGTACTTGGATCTGCTATTGAAGGTATTTGGATGACAACTTTCGAGGGACGAGTTATAAACAGGTACAGTTGTGATCGAATTAAAACAGGTCACCTCTAATATATGCATATATATGTACAAATACACACATACACACACACACACACACACACACACACACACACACACACACACACACACGCACACACACACACACACACACACACACACACACACACACACACACACACACACACACACACACACACACACACACACACACACACATATATATATATATATATATTCACCCACAAACTCGCCAACACACACAAATTATCAATTAACATCCCTCTCTTTCTCTTACCATGATGCAATCTACATAATTGTCATCATAACTCAAGGAGATACAAAAAGGATAATTCGTCATATTTAGGAGTCGTTATAGCGTGGCGTCCGCTAACAGCCGCTCATTAAGACTCCAATGGCTACAACACACGAAAGAGCTGTGACCATTTTTTTTTTTTTTTTACAGCGATTTTTTTTTTTTAAGGCGATTTTTTTTTTTGCGTCGATAAAGTCATTTCAGAGCGGAGTGAGTGTGAAGAAAATGGGTGTTTGTTTTGGTTGTTGGCGTGTGTGCATTTATGTGTTTGTGCTTGTTTCTTTGAATCAGTGTTTGTGTGTCTGTTTATCAGTTTGTGTTTTGTCAGTTTGTGTAGGTGAATTAGTGTGTGTATGTGTGTACGTGTGCGTTTGTGTGTATGTGTGTGCGCGCGTGTGTGTGTGTTCTTGATATACTCATATGTACGCGTGTGTGCGTGTAGGTTGCTAGTATAACAACAGTAAATACTTTTTATATTGATATTTGTTTAAGAGCAGCGAGAGAAAAAAAATAACCTCATAAATTTTATGAATGTTTGTTTTGTACTTCCTTTTGCTATCATTCGAACTCGAATAAAAATGATAAATGGGCAATTGAAGATATATAGAAAAAAATGTTTGGACTTTGTAGAAAAAGAAATTAAACATTCATCAAAAAATAGCTACAGAACATGCTTATGAAATGAAAGTGACGAAGAATTTTCCAAAAATGGTTTAATAGATCTTAATATCTTTATCTGATCTTGAGTTATATGATCCAAAACGATCTATCAGACTTTAATTTCCTCATCATTAGCTATAAAATCTAAATCAACCCATCTCTCTTCATCTATTCTTTATCATGTTATTTCTTACTCCGTGTCCTAACCCACCATTCGCTCTAGTATTTAAAGTCTGTTATTTAATTTTTCATTTACGCTTTATCTGTGAATAATGGAATAATGAATAATAAAGGAAAATGCATGAATAGAAAAGAATAAAAGTAAAGAATTATGAATTAAACGAATGGCTAAGAATTAAGAGATCAAAAGTACAAAATTCCGAATGAAGTAAAAATGAATAAAAATAAGGAATTATGAATGGAATAGATAAATAAGAGTAAAAGCGCATAATTATGAATAAGATAAATAAAATTACATAAAAATGTAGTATTATGAATAAAATCACCTAAAAATATAGTATTATGAATAAAATAAGTGAATAAACGTACAGAATGATGAATACCATGAATAAATATAAATGTATAAAATAATTGAATAAACGTACAGAATGATGAATACCATGAATAAATAAAAATAAAGAATTATGAATAACTCATCATTGGAAGCAATTATCAAAGCGCCCTTCACATGCCACAAAAGTTCGCGGCGCAAGTGACCTGTTCCCAAGTTCATTACCTGTTTATTAGAGACCACACCCCGCGATAATAATCATAATTCAATCGGTCTACATCCAGTTCTTCGGCAGTTCCCATAGAGCGCGGATGTGTATAATTTGCTCTAATCAGGGAAGCTTTCATGCTAATTTAGCGGGTATTTCGGCTGTCCCTTGATGGCTCTTTCGATTCCTGAGACTCCCGCTGTTTAATTCCCTCCCGTAGGAGAGCCATTTCGCGGTCGGTTACTTTAAAAAAGAGGGAAAGGGAGAGAAAATGGAGAGAGAAAACGGTGGAAAAAAGGAAGGAAAAGGGAGAGAGAAAACGGTGGAAAAAAGGAAGGAAATGGAGAGAGAAAACGGTGGAAAAAAGGAAGGAAAAGGGAGAGAGAAAACGGTGGAAAAAAGGAAGGAAATGGAGAGAGAAAACGGTGGGAAAGAGAAAGAAAATGGAGAGAGAAAACGGTGGTAAAAGAAAGAAAATGGAGAGAGAAAACGGTGGAAAAAGAAAGAAAATGGAGAGAGAAAACGGTGGAAAAAGAAAGAAAATGGAGAGAGAAAACGGTGGAAAAAGAAAGAAAATGGAGAGAGAAAACGGTGGAAAAAGAAAGAAAATGGAGAGAAGACGGTGGAAAAAGAAAGAAAATGGAGAGAGAAAACGGTGGAAAAAGAAAGGAAATGGAGAGAGAAAACGGTGGAAAAAAGAAAGAAAATGTAGAGAGAGAACGGTAGAAAAAGAAAACGGAGAAAACAAAAAATGAAAAGCAAAAAAACAAAAAAACAAAAACAAAAAAACAAAAAAAAAATGTATCTTCTCACGCATTACTGTCGGAAAAACACCGGTCCTTCTTATCAAGACTTGGGACTCGATATTACGACAGTTCGAAGATTACGGACACTCCATAAAAAGGAGGGTCATTATGCACTTAGCGGGTTGGAAAATGATAATTATAATGAAATTATAAAGAGAGAAAAAAAATGGGGATATACGTTTCGTCCTGAAAAGGGTACGTATCGTTTTGAATTCCGCGCCAACGTCATCAGAACGACGGGTTTGCGAAATGTGGCAAATGCATCAACAACCCGATTAGAAAGTCAATTTACATCATTCCGATGGCGTTTGCTGGGCCGTGGCATGACGTAATTAACTTTAGCAATTAAATAGCCCCAGGAAAGAGTGATTCAATTTGTCACTTTGGACCCCATCGGCTGAATGGAGGTAACGTTATCACAGCTGGAGATGCGGTTCTCTTAAGGGGAGGGGGGGTAGGTATGTCACGGGGAAGGGGGTAGATAAATGACACATGGTTTGGGGAGGGGGGTAGATAAATTACGCAATGGTGGGGGAGGGGGTAGATATATGACGAAGGGTGCTTAAAGACCATAGAAATGAGACGTTATTGGGGGGTGTAGGGGAGGAGGGGGGGGGGTGCGGAGAAGAAGGAGAGTGGATGGAAGGAAATGGAAAAAAGAAGGGTGGACAGAAAAGGAGAAGAAGAGGGTAGACAGTAAAGGAGGGAATAGAAGAATACAGAGAGTAAGATAAATCTAGAGGAAAAAGAAGAGACCCGGGAAAAAAAAATATAAATTCGTGGAAGATCATACGAATATAAATGGATAAGAGAGAAGAGAGGATAAAAAAAAGAAGACGAAAGACCTGTCAGGAAAAAGGAGCAAAGTGCTAGAGCGGATCCAAAAAAGCGCGAAGTCACACAGCCAAGTTTCCCTCACACGGGAGAGATGTTCCGTCCTGTCACCTTCGGAGGATTAGGGACGGTATCTTTTTAAAAGGAGGATTCGATGCGGTCTCGAGATTGGCTCTCTGCCCCCTAATCCCAATCTGAGGGTCCAGGGGGGAGGGGGAGGGGGGTCTATTGGCATTGGTGCTTGCAAGAGAGGTTCGTGGAGGGGTTTGCATGCATGAAAGCACGTAAGGATGCATACAGAAGTGCGAGGATATGTTACGTCCATACATACACGCACACATACAGATGTATACACATTCGCGTGCACTTAAACACACATAAATAGACACACACACACATACACATTCACATGCACTTAAACACACATACACAGAAACACACACATACACATTCACATGCACTTAAACACACATACATAGAAACACACACATACACATTCACCCCTCACCACACATACGCACACACACGAGTGCACATGCAACATACCAAACTTTTATGTTGTCAGTTACGATATGTTGTTTCTGAATACATAATGTCCTGAACATACCCATCGACACATGCATAATAAGAGTAATATGGACCAACATATTAAACAGCAACCGGGAATAAAATATATAATAATAAATAATAAATTTGTACCAAAGTCTTAAAAAAAAATGTCTCTTTCATCAAGGGACACAAGAACAGTGATAATGACACCTCTCTCGCCCAAGTAATTTATATCAAAGTTTGCCAGCAACTCTTCTGGCGGCGAGAAAATTTGAAAAAAAAAAAAAAAAACTTTTCGCACTTTCAAAAATGTCGAGCTTGGGGGGGCGGGGCCGAATCTTTCCATCGAGGTTGAAGCAATAACGCCCATCTAACTGTCACTTTCTTCGTGCAACCGAGGAGCAAGTATTACGAGATTCTACCGGAGAGCTGAAAATCCTGGGAAAACAGAAGGCACGAACACCTTTATCGCGGGATATTGCGGGGCGTTGCCAGAGGAGCGATGATTGCAGGTCCTTCGCGGACGAGAGGGTTGCCGACTCATCTTTTTTTATGATTCGTCTGTGATCCACCGCTGGTGTTTAGCGGATGGGGATGGGAGGGGGGGGGGTTAGTGGTCAGAAGAGGGGGTAAATAGGGGAAGGGGGGTCCACATTCCCTATGGACTGTCCATTATCCAGAACTTTCTGTCGTTGCGAGGGAACCTACACATAAAAAAGTCAACGCGGACGACCCTCTGCCCGGGTTAATCAAATTTTGGTTTCTACAGTTCCAAACTTTTTTTTTAATACTATTTCCCAGTCACCTCCCTGTCCCCGTTTTTTTTTTTTTTTTTTTTTTTGGGGGGGGAGGTAATTTTGATGAACAGGTATCCAACACGAGATAAATTTGTATCAATTACACTTGTATAGAAAGGATACAATATAATATGCGATGAAATTTCCAAAACTGATTCTTTTTTTAGATTACTTTCCAAATGAATTCGATTTTCTGCCAAGTAAATTCCCATTTAAAACAATTCCATTAATTCCCGTAGCCAAACATACTGATAAAATTACAAATCATCCACATCCATCTTTCCTCTCTTTATTCAAATTCTACCGTTACTCCAAAGCGAACCTCCCTCCTCTCACACTGAACCCCGAGAGTAACAAGTAAACCACATCCCTGTTATCTGAACCTTCTCTATTCCCAGAAGAAAAAAAATGAAAAAACAACAGCAGATGGTACATGCTCTTGGATATTTCAGCTGACGTTCCATACTTTACTTTGTACCTCAGTATATGCAAATTTCTCTCGCCATTTCAACGCCGCAGCCACGCAACGTGTACAACAAACGTCAGTCTACATCACAAATCTTAGCATATAGAAGTCATTTCATTCTACGTACGACTATGACACTTAACCGTTACCATCTATTATCTTGATTTTTTTTTTACGTATAAACAAAGTCCCATTACAGACTATACAATTTCTAACTTGAAATGACATCCATTATCCTGATTTTATTACGTGTAGATAAAACCATATTAAACCCTATGAGCTCTAACATGTATACAGTAACACTATACATTTCTGGAAACGTAGAAACGACACAGCAAAAATAACACAAATTGAAACGAAAAATAACAAAAAGAAACAAAAAACACAAAAGGAAACGAGAAAAATAACACAAATGGAAACAAATCAAAACAAAACAAAACAAAAATAAATCGAAACGAACGACACAGCAAAAATAACACAAATGAAGACGCCCACAACAAAAATGACAAACACGAATAAGAATTACAGCAAAAACAACACAAACAATGAAATAAACTCCAACATCAATGGAAACTTAACTTTATGAAAACCTAACA
>NC_091573.1:28890467-28897967 GCF_042767895.1 Penaeus vannamei
GGAAAGAGAGGACGGGATAATAAAAAAGAAAGTGATATGAGAAGAATGAGAGAGAGAAAAAAAAGAGAGAGAGAGAAAAGAAGGGGCGAACGAGGCGTTAAGAGAATAAGATAAGAAAAAAATAGGCAATAGAAAGAGAAGAAAAAAATGGACAGAAGATTACAAAGAGACGGAATGGAGAGAGAGAGGGAGTCGGAAGAAGAATAGGTTGATGGATAGACTATTAGACCGACACATGAATAGGCAAGACACTTAGGTCTATTGATGAACAGTCACGTGAGAGGATGGCGTAGAAACTATCTATATTTACACATATCTAATTAAAGTATATTTGTTTATCGACCGTGTATATATAGATTTACAGATGAAACATAGAGAGAAAACAATAAATGGAAAAAATATGACTAACGATGATAATATCGAGAGAGAGAGAGAGAGAGAGAGAGAGAGAGAGAGAGAGAGAGAGAGAGAGAGAGAGAGAGAGAGAGAGAGAGAGAGAGAGAGAGAGAGAGAGAGGAGAGAAGAGTGGGAGAAGAGGGTGTGTGTGTGTGTGTGTATGAGAGAGAGAGAGAGAGAGAGAGAGAGAGAGAGAGAGAGAGAGAGAGAGAGAGAGAGAGAAAGAGAGAGAGAGAAAGAGAAGGAGCAAGAGAAAGAGAAAGAGAGAGAGAGAGAGAGAGAAGAGTAGGAGAAGAGTGAGAGAAGAGGAAGAGAAAGAAAGAAAGACAAAAAACAAAAACAAAAAACAAAACAAACAAACAAACAAACAAACAAAAAAACTAAAACAAACAAACAAACACATATATCCAAACCCAAGAAAACAAGCAAATTAGATCGACACCCAGAGAGTGCGAAGGAAGGCTCCAGCGGCCAAGACGAAGGCGCAGGGGCGAGCTCTTCACTCCAGAAGGCGTGGCGTTTCCTTACAAGAACGCCGGCGGTTTCCCTAAGGCAAGCAAGGACGAGGCAGGAGAATGGTCGGAAGCCTGAGTTTAATGGCGTGAAATTACGGCCGCGGGTTCCTTGGTCTCCCTCCCCTCCTTCCCTCCCCCTCCATACCTCCCTCCCTCCCTCCCTTCTTCCCTTAACCTCTCCGTCCTATTCCCTACCTCTCTCCCTCCCCCTCCCTACCTCTCTCCTTCCCTCCCTCCTTCCCTTAACCTCTCCTTCCTATTCCCTACCTCTCTCCTTCCTTCCCTTAACCTCTCCTTCCCCTTCCCTATCTCTCTCCCTTCCTCCCTCCCTCCCTTCCCTACCTCTCTCCCTCCCTTGCCTTCTCCCTCCCCTTCCCTCCCTCCCTAGATCTCTCTACTTCTCTTCTTCCCTACCTCTATCTCTCTCTGCCTCTATCTCTCTCTCCCTCTCTACCTCCCTACTTCTCTCTCTCCCTTTATTTCTCCCTTAATCTCTCCCTCCGACTTCCCTCCTTCTCTACATCTCTCCCTTCCTCTTTATCTCCCTCCTTACCTTCCTATCTCGGTCCCTACCTCTCTCTCTCTCCCTCTCTCCTTCCCTACTTCCCTCCCTACCTCCCTTACCCTGCCCTCCCTCTCCTGCCTTTCATCTCAGCCTCTCTCTGTGTTTCTGTTCTGTTTCTTGTTGTAGTTGTTGTTCTCCTTTTGTTTCGTCGTCTTGTTCTTCTCATTTTTTTTCTTTTCTCTTTCTTTTGTTTGTCTATCCGCTCGAAATCTTTTCTTCCCTTCATCTTCTTCTCCTCCTCCTCTTCCTTTTCCTCCACGTCTTTTTCCTCTGATTTCTTCTTTTCCTCTTCCTCTTTATCCACCGCCACCTATTCTTCTTCTTCCTCCTTCTTTTCCACCTCCGCTTCTTCTTCTTCTTCCTCCTCCATCTTCTCCACCATATTCATTATTATGTCCTTTATCCCCCTCTTTCTCTCTTCCCGTCCGGTTCCTAAACCTTGAGGTCACCAAATCCATCATTTTTCTGTCATGCTTTCATCGCCAATTTTCTCCCGATTTTCCCTTCTGAATCCTGTGTTTTCTGCTTGATTTAACTTCCTTTCTTATTCAAATGCTGTTTTGTCTATTTTTAACTCGGGAGCGTGTTCTCTGTCTTTCTCTTTACATTATTTTCTTGTTCTTTCCTTCTAAGATTTTCTGGCAAATAATCGTACTCTGTGTGTGTGCGTGTTTGTCTGTCTGTCTGTCTGTTTGTCTGTCTGTCTCTCCCTGCTTCCCTCTCTCCATCTTTCCCTCACTCCCCCCTAACTCTCTGTCTTCCTGCCTTCCTCTTTCCTTATAAGGAACTTGGTAAATGGCTTAACTGTATTAGTCAATTACTCACACACTGTCTCTCTCTCTCTCTCTCTCTCTCTCTCTCTCTCTCTCTCTCTCTCTCTCTCTCTCTCTCTCTCTCTCTCTCTCTCTCTCTCTCTCTATTTCTTTACAAGTACCAAATAACACATTCTCACCATATTCTGTCTCTTTTATTCTCATACTTTTTTCCTTTTTTTCGTCCGCCTTCCCCCTCCAGTAAGGAACCCTCGGCCCGTGTCTGCTCGTTATTACAGAGTTCTCGAGGTCCGCGCCTTCACCCCCCCCCCCACCACTCTCCCCCTCCCCCTCCCCCCTTACCACTGCCCCTAGCCTCCTCTTCTCATGCCTCATCCGGAGAAACACCTCCAGGTATCGCTTAATCATAGGAGGGTTTCTTCCTCTCGGCCTCTCTCTCTCAATGTCTGCCTCTTTTTTTTTCTCTTTCTCTCTCTCTTTCATTCTGTCTCTTTCTCTTTCTCTCTCTCTCACTATCTGTCTTTTTTTCTCTCTCTCTCTTGTTTCTTGTTTCGGTTGTTTTGTCTCTTTTATATTTTTTTTTGTGTTTTTTGATTTTCTGTTCTCTTTCCTTTTCTTCCCTTCTCGAGATCCCGTTTTGTTCTTTTCTCTCTTCCCTTATCCTCCACACTTCTTCGTTTTTTTGCCTTTCGCTCTCGCAGCCTTATCTCATTTTTCCTTTCTTTCTCCCTCTCCTCCATCCTTTCTCCCAACTATTTTCGTTCCCTTTCTCCCATCATCTCTCCCTTCTTCTCTACCACTCTTTCTCTCTCCTTCTCAACCACCCCTTTCTCCCGTCCTCTCTCCCTTCTTCTCTCATACTTTCTCCATCATGTTTATTTCCAACCCTCTCTTTCTCCTCCTCTCCCACCCTCTCTCCCTCCTTCTTTCACACCTTTCCTGCAAACCTTTCTCCCTCCTTCTCTTCCACCCTCTCTCCATTTCTCTCACGCCTCTCCTTCCTCCCTCCCTCCCCCTTCTTCACTCCTCCATCCATCCCTCCCCCTTCTCTCACGCATCTCCTCCCTCCCTCTCTCCCACCCTTCTTTCCCTCCCTCTCTCATCCCCCCTTCACTCACGCCTCTCCTCCTCCCTCTCTCCCACCCTTCTTTCCTCTCTTCCCCCACCCTCTCTCTCCTCTTCTCTTTCTCTCCTCCCTCCCTCTCTCCTCACCCTTCTTTCTCCTCTCCCTCCTCCCTCTCTCCCACCCTTCTTCCTTTCCTCCTCTCCTCCCCTCTCCACCCCCCTTCTCTCACGCCTCTCCTCCCTCCCTCTCTCCCACCCTTCTTTTCCTCCCTCCCTCCTCCCCCTTCTTCACACCTCTCCTTCCTCCCTCTCTCCCACCCTTCTTTCCTCTCTTCCCTCCGCCCCCCTTCTCTCACGCCTCTCCTCCCTCCCTCCTTCCCACCCTTCTTTCCCCCTCCCTCCCTCCCTCCCCCTTCTTCACACCTCTCCTCCCTCCCTCTCTCCCACCCTTCTTTCCCCCTCCCCCCCCCCCCCCCCCTTCTTCACACCTCTCCTCCCTCCCTCTCTCCCCCCCCTCTTTCCCCTCTCCCTCCCCCCCCCCCCCCTCTTCACACCTCTCCTTCCTCCCTCTCTCCCTTTCCCCACCCTTCTTTCCCTCCTCCCTCCCCTCCCCTTCTTCACACCTCTCCTTCCTCCCTCTCTCCCACCTCTTTCCCCCCCTCCCTTCCTCCTCCCTTCTTCACCTTCTCCTCCTCCCTTCTCCCACCCTTCTTCCTCCCTCCCTCCCCTCTCCACCCCCTTCTCTCACACCTCTCCTCCCTCCCTCTCTCCCACCCTTCTTTCCCCCCCCTCCCCCCTTCTCTCACGCCTCTCCTCCCTCCCTCTCTCCCACCTTTCTTCCTCCCTCCCCCTTCTCTCACACCTCTACTTCCTCCCTCTCTCCCACCCTTCTTTCACGCCTCTTCTCTCTCCCTCCCTCCCCCCCCTTCTTCACACTCCTCCATCCACCCCGAGTATTTACAAGGCCGTATAGAATAACATGCGTCGCCTCAGCATAGCCAGCGAGGAAACGAAGGGGAGATAGGTAGATAGATTGATAGATAGGTAGGTAGGTAGGTAGGTAGGTAGATAGATAGATAGATAGATAGATAGATAGATAGATAGGTAGGTAGGTAGGTAGATAGATTGATAGATAGGTAGGTAGGTAGGTAGGTAGGTAGGTAGACAGATAGATAGATAGATAGGTAGGTAGGTAGGTAGGTAGATAGATAGATAGATAGATAGATAGATAGATAGATAGGTAGGTAGGTAGGTAGGTAGATAGATAGATAGATAGATAGATAGATAGATAGATAGATAGATAGGTAGGTAGGTAAGTAGGTAGATAGATAGATAGATAGATAGATAGGTAGGTAGGTAGGTAGATAGATAGATAGATAGATAGATAGATAGATAGATAGATAGATAGATAGATAGATAGATAGATAGATAGATAGATAGATAGATAGATAGATAGATAGATAGATAGATGGATAGATAGATAGATAGATAGATAGATAGATAGATAGATAGATAGATAGATAGATACATTGATAGATAAATAGATACACTGATTGATAGATAGATAGATAGAATAGACAGATAGATAGCATGATATTAGCTATGCCACGGTGGCGAAGACAGAAGCAGCATAGTCGATGTCCCGTAATTGTGTTTTAAGAAAAGCGAGGAAGAGCGAAGGGATGGGAGAAAGTTGAGAAGAAGGGTAAAAAGAAGAAGAAGAAGAAGGAGAAGAAGAAAACGAGGAAGAGCGAAGAGATGGGAGGGAGTTGAGAAGAAGGATGAAAAGAAGAAGAAGAAGGAGAAAAAGAAAGCGAGGAAGAGCGAAGAGATGGGAGGGAGTTGAGAAGAAGGAGAAGAAGAAGAAGAAAGCGAGGAAGAGCGAGGAAATGGGAGAAAGTTTGTTTAGCAGTGTTTGTTTAGCATAAACAAATGTGGTGTGATGTTGATAGCGAGCTTTTGTTGAGAGGGGGGGGGGTCGTAGATAATTTGAAATCTCTTGGTGTTGGGAGGGGGGGGGGGAGTATGTGAGCTAGAGAATTCTTTAAGAATAGGAAAGACATTCGCAGAGACAAACAGAACACCGAATTTCCCTTTGAACAAAAGTGGTATTGATTTTTTTAAACAAAATTTCTGATAATGATCTATTAAAATTTTTGAGGCGAATATAAAAATGAGATGATGTAAGCACGGAGAGAATTTAGAATGTATTGACCTATGGAAATATATGAATATCTAAACCCTTGCGAATTGATACTTAAAAATGAGGTAAATCCATCAACACACAATATATCCATATTTGCTATTGTTGGGTCATTATAATACTGTTATCGACTATCAATAACATTAAACGTTTTATGACCTGCGCAAATCTATACTAATAAATAGATATAAACGATATTGTATATATGTCCATGAAAATTGACAACAGGAAAGCTGGTTTAACAAGTTGAAATGTGGACATGCATTAAAATGGATTAAGAAGGAACAAAATATGTAAAATTTCGTTCATGAAAGGGTAATGATGTGATGTTTGTGATTGTGGTTTTGATTGTACAATTATGAATTAGTAATGTTGGTCTTGATGTTAACAATTCAGGGTAATAATGACAAAGTCGTAGTATTAGCATTAATGATGATGATGATGATGATGATGGTGATGGTGATAGTGCTGCTGCTGATGATGATGGTGATGTTCATGATGATGATGATGATCATGTTGATTATGATGATGAGGATCAAAACCATTAATTATGCGGCCTATATTTCAGCGAACTAAACTTAACAAAAAGAAAAAGAAAAGAAAAGAACCAAATAGATAAATGAAAATACCAAGATACCAAAGTTTATACCAAACTCCCTTCCTTCTTATACCTAAACATCACACAAAGTCATCACACACAAAATCTTGTCATTCTGTTTCACTATTTCCTCTTTATCCTATTCTTCTGGAACCTCAATAAGCGACTTTGAATTTTCTGTGATATCTTGTGACGGTCGTTTCAAAATCCATTTTTAAAGATATACATATTGGGCATATTTGTTTTTCTTTTTTCTTTTCTCTCTCTCTCTCTCTCTCTCTCTCTCTCTCTCTCTCTCTCTCTCTCTCTCTCTCTCTCTCTCTCTCTCTCTCTCTCTCTCTTCTCCTCTCCTCCTTTATCTCTCTCTCTCTCTCTTCTCCCCCCTATCTCTCTCTCTCTCTCTCTCTCTCTCTCTCTCTCTCTCTCTCTCTCTCTCTCTCTCTCTCTCTCTCTCTCTCTCTCTCTCTCTCTCCTCCCCATCCCCCCTTTATCTCTCTCTCTCTCTCTCTCTCTTACCTTTTTTCTACCTGACGTGGCCAGTCCTTTTTAGCCGTGCGGACAGAGGCGGAGGGGGAGGGGTGGGGGAGGAGAAGGGGGGGGATGGTCGCCTCAGGGAAAGGGTCCTCATCTGTTTTTGTCTTTTGACGTCTTGAAGGTCTGCCACGCCCTCTTACAGACCTGCTGGTGGACTCTGCTTTTCTCCCCCCTCCCCCCCTCCCTGCTTATCTCTGCTTTCCCTGCCGGCCTAGAGTTTTCCCCTGCTTTCTTCTCCTGTATTTGGTATGCTCTCTAAACTATGAATTTTTTTCCTGTTTTGCGGGTATCGATATAAACCTTGTTGTATTCTGCTCGTTTCTGCTTTTACCTCCTGCTGCTTTTTCATTTTCTTTGGTATTTTCTCGTCTTCTGGTTCCTGGTGTTCGCTGTTTTGTATTAATGAAACATTTGTATTTAGTCATTTATTGTCCTTTCCTGCTAATTGTTGTTTTCCTCTCCTGTTGCTTCTTTCCTCTCCTTCTCAATTCCTGCTTCTTTTCTTCTGGCCTTGCTTCTGTTTCTTTCTGTTGAACTCTGCTTCCCATGTTGGTTCACCTGCTCGTCCATCGGTCTCTGCTTCTCTCTGCTTTCGCTGATGGTTCACTTTCTCCCCATACGCAATCCCTGCTTTTACCTGCTTTCCCTATCAACCCCTACTTCTTTTTACTGGACCCTGTTTTCTTCGTCTATCGATCACTACCAAGACATTGCCTTGTCTTGAGGT
Organism: Penaeus vannamei; assembly: GCF_042767895.1. Classification (NCBI taxonomy): domain Eukaryota; kingdom Metazoa; phylum Arthropoda; class Malacostraca; order Decapoda; family Penaeidae; genus Penaeus; species Penaeus vannamei. Next base: position 28,897,844 of record NC_091573.1, read on the forward strand.
GGAGGGAAAAATCAGACATTTGACAGTATTGATTCTTGGACCTTTGAAAAATTTTTGCTACTTCCTTCTGCTGAACTCTGCTTTTTCCGTTTCTCTCCATAGTAATCCCTGCCTTCACCTTCCC
>NC_091573.1:28915467-28922967 GCF_042767895.1 Penaeus vannamei
CCTCTTCTCTTTTCCTTTTCCCTCTTTCTCCCTCCTCACCTTCGCTGTCTCTTCCTCCTTTCCCCCTCTCTTCTTTGTGTCTTCCACCTCCTTTTCCCATTCCTCCATTGCTCCTTCCCCTCCCTCTCCTTTCCTCTTCCCTTCCTCCCTCCTCTCTTCTACCCCTCTCCCATTTTCCCCTCTTCCCCTTCCTCCTTCCCTTCCTCCTCCCCTTCTCTTCCCTTTTCCTCTCCCCCTTCCGCCTCTCCCATTTTCCTCTTCCTTCTCCTTTCCCTACCTCCCTCCCCCCTCTCTTTCCTCAACCCCCTCCCCCTCTCCCTCTCCTCCTTCTCCTTCCCTACGTCCCTCCCCCTCTTCCTCAACCCCCTTCCCTCCCTGTCCACTCCCCTCTCTTCTCTCTTTTCCCCCTCTCCCATTTTTCCCTCTTCCCCTCTCCCACCCCCTCCATTCCCACTTCCCTTCCTCCCTCCCCTCCCTTCCCCTCCTCTCCACCCCTCCCTCCCGATTCTTATCCCACGTATGCGCATTACACAAGGGAATACTTGCCCAGCCGCTGTTGTGATCGAGTATGATGGCTTATAATGGGGAAATAATGGTTGTATTAAAAGGGTACGGGGTTAGAGGGAGGTGGGGCGGGGGGGTTGATGGTGGGAGGGGGAGGGTGGAGTTGAAGGAGAGGAGAGGAAGAGGGAAGGGTGGGTGGGAGAGGGAGAGGGAGAGAGAGAGGGAGAGGGAAAGAGAGAGAGAGAGAGAGAGGGAGAGCGAGAGAGATGGAAAGATAGATAGAGAGACAGAGGGGAGAGAGAGAGGAGTGAGTGGGAGTGAGTGAGTGAGCAGAGTGAGTGAGTGAGTGAGTGAGTGAGTGAGTGAGTGTGTGAGTGAGTGAGAGAGAAAGAGAGACAGAGATATATAGATAGACAGAGAGAGAGAAAGAAAGAGAGAGAGAGAGAGAGAGGTGAGATAGATAGATAGAGAGAGAGAGAGAGAGAGAGACAGAGACAGAGACAGAGACAGAGAGAGTTAGAGAGAGAGAGAGATAGATAGAGAGAGAGAGAGAGAAAGAGAAAGAGAAAGAGAGATAGATAGATAGAGAGAGAGAGAGAAAGAGAAAGAGAGAGAGAGAGAGAGAGGAAGAGAAAGAGAAAGAAAAAGAGAGAGAGGTGGAAAGATAGGAATGAGGAGGGGAGGAGAGAGAAGAGAGATAATAGGGGAGAAGAAGAATAGGGGGGAGGCGGGAGTAGGACAAGGGAATCTCCTTTCGAAATAGAAGGGTAGGGGGTTGGGTGGGGGTAAGGTGGGGGGTGAAGAGTTGACCCCCGCCATCTGGCTTCGTGGCTTCCGTTGACCCGGATATGGGTATTTTTTTTTTCTTTTTTCTTTTGATTTTGGAGTAGGATATTTTGTTTTTTCGTTTTATTGTTTATTAGAAGGATGTGAGTGAGTTTTCATCTTTGGAGAATGTGGGGAATTTCCGCTTGTGATTCGGGATTAGGGTGTCTTGCTCTCGTTTCTCCCTTTCTCTTTCTTTTTCTCTCTGTCTCTGTCTGTCTGTCTCTCTCTCTCTCTGTCTGCCTGTCTCTGTCTGTCACTCTCTCTCTCTGTCTCTGTCTCTCAACTCCTCTTCTTTCTTCCTCTTCTCTCTTGTCTTCTTCTTCTTTCTCTCTTCTCTCTCTCTCTCTCTCTCTTCTCTTCTCTCTCTCTCTCTCTCTCTCTTCTCTCTCCCTTCTCTCTCTCTCTCTCTTTTCTCTCTTCTCTCTTCTCCCTCTCTCCTCTCTCTTCTCTCTCTCTTCTCTCTCTTCTTCTTCTTCTCTCCTTCCCTCTCCTCTCCTTCTTCTCTTCTTCTTCTTCTTCTTCTTCTTCTTCTTCTTCTTCTTCTTCTTCTTCTTCTTCTCTCTCTCTCTCTCTCTCTCTCTCTCTCTCTCTCTCCCTCTCTCTCTCTCTCTCTCTCTCTCCCTCTCTCGCACCTACAGCTCCTCCTCCTCATCTGCTGCTCATCTAGCCCCCCCTCCCCCCCTTCCACCCACCCCCCGTCGCGAAATAGCTTCAGAGGTTGAAATACATGCTAGGAGGAGGAGGGGGGAGGGGGGGGTTAAGAGGAGGCGGGGGGAAGGGGGGTTAAATGGGAGGGGTTAAGAGGAGAGGGGAGGGGGTGAGGTGGGAGAACGGGAGGGGAGGAGAGGGGAGAGGGGGGAGGAGGGGCAAGAAACCACCGCACGTATCCTGTTTTGGGCGAGAACAAGAAAGAGGGAAAATAAGGGGGAAAGGAGAGGAAAGAGAGAGAGAGAGAGAGTAAAGATAGAGAGGGAGGGGGAGGAGAGAGATAGATAGAGGATAGAGAGAGAGAGAGAGAGAGAGAGAGAGAGAGAGAGAGAGAGAGAGAGAGAGAGAGAGAGAGAGAGAGAGAGAGAGAGAGAGAAGATGGAGAGCGAGAAGATGGAGAGCGAGAAGATGGAGAGCGAGAGAGAGAGAGAGAGAGGGAGAGAGAGAGAGGGAGAGAGAGAGAGAGAGAGAGAGAGAGAGAGAGAGAGAGAGAGAGAGAGAGAGAGAGAGAGAGAGAGAGAGAGAGGAATAGAGAAAGAGCGAGAAAGAGAGAGAGAGAACAAGAGGCAGAGAGAAATAGAGAATATGCGAGAAAGAGAGAGAGAGAGAGCAAGAGGCAGAGAGAAATAGAGAAAGAGCGAGAAAGAGCGAGAAAGAGAAAGAGAGAGAAATAGAGAAAGAGAGAGAATGAGAGAGAGAGAGAGAATAATCTCAATAAGCAATTTCAAGATCAAGATTATTGATGCTGAAGGAGGACCACCAATCCCACGCAGCGGGGAATAGCAATCAACAAGTGGATTCGGAAGGGAGTTGGATTGGGTGCGGCTGAGGGGGTGAGGGGAGGGTGAGGGTGAGAGGAGTAAGGGGTGAGGGGGGAAGGGGAGGGGAAGGGAAGGGTGAGGGGGAACGGGGAGGGGTTGGATTGGGTGAGGGTTGGGTGCGGGTGAGGGGGAGGGGTTGAGGGGTGAGGGGTGAGGGAGGGAGAGAGAGAGAGGGGGTGGGTGAGGGGAGGAGGGGTGATGGATTGAGGGAGGTGGGGTGAGGGGGAAGGGGTGGAGGGTGAGGGGTGGAGGGGGGGGATGGGGAGGGGTTGGGTAAGGGGTGAGGGTGAGGGGGAGGGGGAGGAGAGAGGGAGAAGGGTTGAGGGAGGGTGAGAGGGAGGGTTGAGGGAGAGGGTGAGGAGGTTGGGGAAGGGTGAGAAGGTGGGGTGTGGGGGAATGGGAGGGTAGAGGGTGAGAGGGGACAGGGATTGAGGGAGGTGAGGGGGTGAGGGGGTTGAGGGGAGGGTGGAGAGAGGGGTGAGGGGGAAGGGGAGACAGGTTGAGGGAGGGTGAGAAGGTGGGAGAGGTTGAGAGGAGGGTGAGAGAGAGAGAGGGTGAGGGAGGTTGAGGGGGTGAGAGTGATTGAGATGGGAAGAGGTAGAGGGAGAGAAAATGATGGTGAGAGGAGAGGGGGGGGGGGGGTATGGGGATGGTGTAGGGGAGAGAGAGTGAAGAGAATGATGGTGAAGGAGGGGGGTGGGGGAAGGGGGTTTAGGGAGGAGAGATAAAGATAAAGAGAAAGATAAAGAAGAATAAAAGGAGGGGAAAAGGGAGGGAGATTAAAGGAGGGTAAGAGAAAAAAAGAAATAAGGAGAAGATGATAGGAAGGAAAGATTAGGGAGATGGAAGGAGAGGAAGAGAGAAGAAAAGAGAAAAATGGAGAAGATAATAGGAAGGAAAGATAGAAGAGGGAGATGGAAGAGAGGAAGAGAGAGAAAAGGGAGGAGAAGAGGAGGAGAAAATAATTGGAGAGGGAAAGATGCGAGGGAGATGGGAAGAGAGAGAGAGGGAGAAGAGACGAGAGAGGAAGAAGCGAGGGAGAGGGAGAAAGAGAGAGAAGAGAGGAAGAGGGAGAAGAGGAGGAGAGGGATAAGAGATGAGAAAGGGCGAAAAGATGAGAGGGAGAAAAGATGAGAAAGGGAGAAGAGGAAGAGATGGGAGAGGGCGAAAAGATGAGAGAGGGAGAAGAGGGAAGAGAGAGGAAAAAAAAGATGAGAGAAGGAGAAGAGAGAGAGAGGGAGAAGAGACGAGAGAGGGCGGGAAGCACATAATGGTGCTCATGGTGGAAATCTCATGACTCAAGCGAGACTATCATGCGGAGGCGGCCATGCGTGGTGCTGCTGCTGCTGTCAATGGCCGCTGAGGTATATAGAGCTCAGTTTTAGGATCCGTTTGTCTGTTCTTTGTGTCTCGTTCGCTCGGTTTATGGTTGTTTTCTAGTTGTTTTTTTCCTCTCTCTTTCTCTGTCTTTCTCTCTGTTTCTTTCTCTATGTTTCACACTCTGTTTCAGTTTTTTATCTCTGTCTCCCTTTCTCTTAGTCTGTCTTTCTCTCTGTCTCAGTTTTTTTTTCTGTCTCTCTTTCTCTTTCTCTCTGTGTCTTTGGCTCTGTTTTCCTCTCTGTCTCTGTTACAAACAGCCACAAAAACGGACACGCACACTCAGACACACACACACAGAAAGAAAGAGAGAGAGAGAGAAAGAGAGTGAGCGAGAGAGAGAGAGAGCGAGAGAACATTAAAGGGAAATTAATATTAAACACTTGAAAATAACTTCTCAAGATTAAAATCGGAATTACAAGAGGAAGCGAGAGAGGAAAATTATTTAATCATTAAACTATGATTAGATTATTTAATAACACATGATAAAGTCTCGTATTGTAAACATTAGTAAAATATTTTAAATGATAAACAAAAGAGGGAGAGAGAATAAGAAAAAGTGAGACACATAGATAGAAGAGAGAGGAGAGGATGAGGGATATATATATATATATATATATATATATATATATATATATATATATATATATATATATATATATAGAGAGAGAGAGAGAGAGAGAGAGAGAGAGAGAGAGAGAGAGAGAGAGAGAGAGAGAGAGAGAGAGAGAGAGAGGGACAGACAGACAGACAGACAGGCAGACAGACAGACAGACAGACAGACAAACACATTCACAGAGAGAGAGATAGAGAGAGAGAAAGACAGAGACAGAGAAACAGAAAAACAGAGAAACAGAAGGATAGAGACAAAAAGACAAAGACAGAGAGACGGATAGAGAAGAGCAATCCATGCTTAACTCCACATAAAAATAAGGATCAACATTCCGTACCATATTTTTTCACCCTCTCTCTCTCTCTCTTTTTTTTTTTTTTTTTTTTTTTTATCGGAATGATACTCTTAACCGGTCTTATTTATTAGCATAATGCGCGCTAATTATAGTGAGTCGACATGCCTTACCGAGAGAAAAAAAAGCGATTATTACTCTTCTACTTTAAGGGCTATAGATGAATGAACCCGCGTTATTATCTAAAACAGGTTTGGATCCTAAGAGAGAAGGAGTCGGATCGCACGCTAAGAGGATCTGAATCAAAGTGGCGACTCTCGTTTGACTATGCATGATATCTTAAATTTGGATTTTTATATCTTCCTTATAGAGATTGGACACCGTTTCCCCATCAGCGGGATGTTAATGGATTGCTCATGTATATTGCAAAGACTTTTTTTTTCCTTTTTTTCCTTTTTTTCCTTTTTTTTTCTTTTTTTTTTACCTTTTTTGGGGGGTGGGGGGTGGGGTGGGGGGGTGGGAGGATAGTCTTGTCTTGCCGCCACTACTACTACTAAAAAAACGATAATAAAAAAGAAGCAATATTTCTAAAAAGAAGAAAATAAAAATGTAAAAAAGAGATCCATTGAATTAATTAAGAAGGAAATAAACGAAAAATGAAATAATTATTTTATTTCTTTATTCGGTTGAAAGTCTTTTATTCTTACAAAGTTTTATTGAATATGTTTTATACGACTTGTATTAACACGCATGACGTTTATTCACCAAGAGCTCAAATAAAACATTAATTTAGATTTAATATTATTGATATATTATTGCTATTATTATTATCATTATTATTATTATTATTATTATTATTGTTATTATTATTATTATTATCATTATTATCATTATCATTATTATTATTATTATTATTATTATTATTATTATTATTATTATTATTATTATTATTATTATTATTATTATTATTATTATTATTATTATTATTATCACCATTATCATCATCATTACTGCAATCATTATTGCTGTTGTTATTGTTATTATCAATATTATTATTGCTATTATCATTATCATCATTATCATTTATCATCATTGTTGTTATTTTCACATTTTAATGCAGTCATTTCGAAATTATAAACAATACTTTACCATAATTCTTCTTATCATTTTTATTACAATGTTCATACTAACCATTAAAACTACCTCCTGATTATCATTACCTATGTTTTACATTTACAATCACCCCTTCATTTAAACATTACAATCACCATTTTGCGTAAATTCCTCAAATTTATCTCCCCCCTTCTCCCCCCTCCCCAGCATCGACGCACGTACGGGTCCCCTGACGAGGTCAATCCACTGGTCTGACCTCGAGAGTCGGGCGCACTTCGACGTGACCTCTGACCCGCAAGGCCTGGTCATTGATGACGTCATGGCGATCGATGACGGAGATTATCGCTGCCGAGTCGACTTCCGGTCATCGCCGACGAGAAACCTCCGAGTCAGACTTCTCGTGATTGGTCAGTTTATTTTCATTTTATTTATTCATTTATTTATTTTCTCTCTGTCTGTGTGTCTGCCTGTCTCTCTTACTCTCTCTCTCTCTCTCTCTCTCTCTCTCTCTCTCTCTCTCTCTCTCTCTCTTTCTCTTTCTCTTTCTCTTTCTCTTTCTCTTTCTCTCTCTCTCTCTCTCTCTCTCTCTCTCTCTCTCTCTCTCTCTTGAATTTTCTTTCTGTTTCGTAAATGCTAGGTTTAAGGGTGTTTGTTTCTTCTATATTTCTTTCTTTTTTGTGTTTCTCTTCTTCATTACTGTTTTTTTTTCTTCTCTCTTCTGTCTCTTTTCTTATTCTTTTCTATTTCTCATTTTCTCTTATCTTTTTCTTTCACCTCTCTTTTCTGTTTCTGTTTTTGCCTCTGTCTGTCTTGTCTGTCTCTCTCTCTCTCTCTCTTTCTTTCTCTCTCTCTGTCTCTCTCTCTCTCTCTCTCTCTCTCTCTCTCTCTCTCTGTCTTTCTCTTTCTCTCTGTCTGTTTCTCTCTGTCTCTCTCTATCTCTCCCTCTCTCTCTCTCTCTCTCTCTCTCTCTCTCTCTCTCTCTCTCCCCTCTCTCCCCTCTCTCTCACTCTCATTTACTTGCAAATGCTGATCCTTTTTACACCATAAATATAAATATACGGATATATGTATATGCATTTGAATTAGAGCTTATTCACACCTATTAATCATTTAATTAAAAACGTGATTTAGATGCATTTCATCAAAGGGAATTTAATGAACATTTTGGTAATGTTTGGGTCAGGCGTGAGTGTCCCTGTTGCGTCATTGCATAATGCAAAGAGCGATGGATTACCTTTCTGTCA
>NC_091573.1:28927967-28932967 GCF_042767895.1 Penaeus vannamei
TGTCTGCTTGTCTCTGCCTCTCTGTCTGTCTTTGTCTCTTTTCTGTTTGTCTCTGTCTGTCTCTGTCTGTCTGTCTCTCTCTCTCTGTCTCTGTCTTTGTCTCTCTCTGTCTGTCTGCCTCTCTGTCTGTCTGTCTGTCTCTCTCTCTCTCTCTCTCTCTCTCTCTCTCTCTCTCTCTCTCTCTCTCTCTCTCTCTCTCTCTCTCTCTCTCTCTCTCTCTCTCTCTCTCTCTCTCTCTCTCTATCTATCTATCTCATCTCATCTCTCCTTCCTTGCTCCTTCCCTCCTTTCCTCCCTGTCCCCTCCCCTCATTCCCTCCCTCCCTCCCTCCCTCCCCCTGCCCTCCTCTCCTCCTCCTCTTCCTCTCTCTTTCAACCCTCATTATCATTCCATCTTATCTTTCCCTCTTATCATTATTCTTTCCGTCTCTCTCTATTCACTCACTTTGCCTCATCTTCGGCAGTTAGCTTTTCTTCTCTCGTGCAAATCCCCCATCGCTCCACCTGGCCTAATTTGCATACGAGATCCATAGTGCAGACACGATGCAGAGAGCTTATGCCGTTTGCGAATGTATAAGCATTTTTGTGTTGGGGGAATTTAGAGGGAAGGAATTTAGAGGGAGGAAGGAAAGGAGGGAGGGAGGGAATGAGGGAGGGAGGGAAGGAGGGAGGTAGGAAATGAGGGAGGTAAGGAGGGAATGATGGAGGGAGGAAGGGAAGGAGGGAGAGAGGGAAGGAGGGAAGGAGGGAGGGAGGGAAGGAGGGAATGAGGGAGAAAGAGAATGAAGGAGGGAGGAATGATGGAGGGAAAGATAGAGGGAGGATGGGAGGAAATGAGGGAGGAAGGGAGGGAGGGAGGGAAGGAGGGAATAAGGGAGGAAGGGAGGGTAGGAGGGAATGAGGGAGGGAGGGAATGAGGAAGGGAGGGAGGGAGGGCAGGAGGGAAGGGTGTGCGCACAAGGACACACACACACGCACGCACACACACACACACACACACACACACACACACACACACACACACACACACACACACACACACACACACACACACACACACGCGCACGCACACACGCACACACACAGCCAGACAGCCTGAGAGAAATTCAGAAATTTGGAAATTTATATCGTCGCAGGATTGCCGGAAGTGGCTTTGGGAACCGGAAGCAGGTCACGGCTCAGTTCTCGCTGTTTCTCGCAATATCTCGCGATTCTCCTACAATATCAATGTATTGGCTGTTTGTGTCTCCGATTCTTTTTGCGTTGCCTGTGAGTCTATGTGTTTTTGTTTGTTTGTTTGTTTATTTGTTTGTTTGTGTGTGTGTGTGTGTGTGTGTGTATTATTTATAATGTGTGTGTATTATGTGTATTCTTCTTCTGCTGTGTATGTGTGTGTGTGTACTTTCATTTTATATATGTATGTATGTGTTGTTTGGGGATTGGGGTATATGTGTATGCTCGTGTGTGTGTGTGTGTGTGTGTGTGTGTGTATGTGTGTGTGCGTGTGTATGTATGTATGCATGTATGCATGTACGTGTTGTTGGCACATTGGGGTATGTGTGTGTGTGTCGTGGGTGTGGGTGTGTGTGTGTGTGTGTCTGTGTGCGTAATCAAAGGAAACTGTATAAGACTTTATTAACATCCATTCAAAATCTAATACTTGTAATCAATTATTATAATTTTTCAGTTTATGATAATCCAATAACGAATTAAATCTCTTGTTTACACTAAGCCTACGTACTCCTCCCTACTCCCCCCCCCCATGTCGGTCTTCCTCCCCCCCACTCCCTTCGTCAGTCCATTTCCCCCCTTCCTACCCTACTCCCACTCCCCCCTCCCCTTTCCTCACTCCCCTCCCCCTCTCCTTGCTCCCATTTTCCTTCTCCTCACTCCTACTCCCTACTCTCCTCTTTGTCACTCTCGCTCTTTCCCGTCACTTTCCTTTCTTCCCCTCCCCCCACTAATCCCCTCCCCCCATCCCTCTTCTTCCCCACCCTCCTCTCTTTCATGCCATCATCTCCTCACTCCTTCTCACCATACCTACTCTCCTCTCTCTCCCTCTCTCGCATCCTCCTCCTGCTCCCTTCACCACTCCCTTCTTCCTCTCCCTATAAATCCTCTCCCCTTCCTTCCAATCCTCACTCTCTCTCTCTCCCTCCCTCCCACCCTCACTCCTCCGCTCTCACCACTCCACTTCCTTCCCTCTACTCCCCTCTCCTCTGCACCAACCTCCATCTCCCACTTCCTCCCTCACACCACTTCCTCTCCACCCCCTCCTCCCTCTCACCATTCCCTCCCCTCTACCTCCACTCCCCACTACCTCATCCTCCCCCTCTACCTCCACCACTCCCTCCCTCACCACTCCCACTTCCCTCCTCATCCCTCCCTCCCCTCCCTCCCTCACACCACTCCCCTCTACCCCTCCTCCTCCCCTCCCTCCCCTCACCTCTCCCCACTCCACCCTCTACCTCCAGCATTCCTCTCTTCACCACTCTCTTACTCCCCCACCCCCTCTGCACCTCCCTCCTCCCTCCCCTCACCTCCCCCTCTACCTCCCCTCACCACTCCACCATTCCCTCCCCTCCCCACTCCCCACTCCCTCACCTCCCTCCCCCTCCACCACTCCCTCCCCCTCACCACTCCTTCCCTCTACCTCCCTCCACTCCCTCCCCTCACCACTCCACCATTCCCTCTCCCTCCCACTCCCCCACTCCCTCCCCACTCCCCCTCTACCTCCCTCCACTCCCTCCACTCCCCTCACCACTCCCCACTCCCACCCCCTCCCCTCACCACTCTTCACTCCCCACTCCCCCTCTACCTCCCTCCCCTCCATCCGACCGGAATTGTCAATATTAGAGAAGCGCAGCGTTCACCTCCCGGAGTACTGTGTCAAGCGTTCATTAAACAGATATTCTGCAGGATGATGCCTACGCGAGATCTTGTCAGTGCGACTTCGTATGTGGGGGGTGGGGGGTGGGGGGTGAGGGGTGGATGGGTTAGGGTGTGTGTGGGGTGGGTGGGGTGGGGGTGGATGGGTTAGGGTGTGTGGGGGGGGGATGGGTTAGGGTGTGTGTGTGGGAGGTGGGTTGATGGTAGGACAGGGGGGTTGTGTGTGTGTGTAAGTGTGTATGGGTAGACGTTTACAGGGTGATATATTTTGATAGATGTTCTAAGATACAAGGATAAGTCTATTCACAAAGATCAAGCGAACACACACACACATACACACGTACACACAAACACACATGCACACAAACACACATACTCATTCAAACGCACACAACCCCAGCTCTTACACACACGCATTCAAACGCACACAGCCCCAACCCTTACAGACAGACATAAATACACACACACAGACACAGACACATTCATTCAAACACACACAACCCCACCCTTTACACACAAACACACACACACAGGACCGCAACCATTCACAAAAATCCCAGAGACATATTTCATTAAGGAATTTTATCTCTCCAAACCTGTCTGACCATTAACGAGAAAAGTAATAAATCACACACACAGAGACTTCAAAACTATTACGAACTTACGTGAAATTTCACAAATAGTCCAGTCTAGTAATATCTCCAGAGTGTTAGACAGAACGGCTGGCATTTCTCGGTATTTTTGACTTTAACTGTTATCTTTATGCAGTCATAAAGTGAGATGAAAGATTTATGTAAGTTACGTTTTTTATGTCCACCTTTTCCGAGGTTAAGGGGAGACTTAAGAGAACTGTAAAAGTGTTCATTAGATTTTTAAGAAATGATAAATATATATTTTTTAGTTGGTTTGTGTATTTTTATGGAAACAGTTATTGTTCATTTCTACTGATTGATTGATATTTAAGGATTTATCATACACAATCTTCTTTTCCTTCCCTTCCCTCACCCTACTTCTCCCTTACATATCCTCCCTATTCCTCTCTCTCTCATTCTTCCTCTCCCTTTCTTCCTCTCCCTCTCCTTTCTTTCCCCCTGTTTCCACTAATTTTACTTCTCCATCTCCTTTCTCTCTCTCTCCTTCCCCTCCTCTTTTTCCCTTTCTCTCTCCTTCTCTCCTTCTTCTTCCCTCTCCCTTTCCCATCATCTCCCCCTCGATCCTTCCCTCTCCCTCTCCCATTCTCTCCCTTCTCTTCTTCTCCTTCCATCCCATTCTCTCCCTTTTCTATTTCTCCCTCTCCCCTCTCTTCTTCGTCTCCCATTCTCTCCCCTCTCTCCTTCCTCTCCCTTTCTCTCCCCTCTCTCCTCCCTCTCCCATTCTCCCCTCTCCCTCTCCCATTCTCTCCTTCTCCCTCTCCCATTCTCCCTTCTCCTCTTCTCCCTCTTCCCACCCTCATCAAAATGCTGCATACCTCCCTCATAAATATAATTTACATACACTCATCCATAAAACATCAAAATGTCACCTTAACTATAAAAAAGAAGCTTCGAGTAAACAGCTGTTACTTTTATCATAATAAGCGCATCAATAAATGGAAATATTGATCAATTGAAGAGATTCTCAAGGGATTAGGTATTCGTAAAACACACTTACGCGAGATAAGTATGTTGTAGACGCTTCTAAACTTGGAAGGAATCTTGTAAAGTGGAGCGTAAGTTGGATGTTAAATGTGTGCGTGCGGGTGTGTGTGTGTGTGTGTGTGTGTGTGTGTGTTTGTGTGTGCGTGCGTGTGTGTGTGTGTGTTTGTGTGTGTGTGTGCGTGTGTGTGTGTGTGTGTGTTTGTGTGTGCGTGCGTGTGTGTGTGTGTGTTTGTGTGTGTGTGTGCGTGTGTGTGTGTGTGTGATATAGTAATTGTATTAGTAGTAATGGTAATCATAATCACTAAGACAAACAGCAATAATGATACTAATTATTACATTGATAATAACAGATCAAATAAGCAACAAAAATAAGAATCACAGTAATAGCAATAAATAAATGAATGAAGAAATAACGATGATATATCCAGCACACACCTTCCCCCCTTCCCCCCTCCCTCCCACCCCCTTCCCTCCC
>NC_091573.1:28965467-28967967 GCF_042767895.1 Penaeus vannamei
TGCTTTGTTTACGTGTTTGTTTATTACTTTATATTGTTATGTATCACTTGTTTATATTTTTGTTTGTTCGTGGGTTTGTGTAGGTCTGTTCAGTTGCTTTTTCCTTTTTTGTCTGTCTCTGTCTGTCTTGTCTGTCTGTCTCGCTGTCTCTGCCTGTTACTCCCACCTCTCTTTCTTTCTTTATCTCTCTCTCTCACACTCTCACACTCTCTCTCTCTCTTTCTCTCTCTCTCTCTCTCTTTCTCTCTCTGTCTCTCTCTCTCTCTCTCACTCTCTCACTCTCACACACACTCTCACTCTCATCTCTCTCTCTCTCTTTCTTTCTCTCTCTCTCTCCCTCTCTCTCTCTCTCTCTGTCTATCTATCGCTCTCCCTCCCTCCCTCCCTCTCTTTCTCTTTCTCTCTCACTCACCCTCTCTCTTTCTCTCTCTCTCTCTCTCTCTCTCTCTCTCTCTCTCTCTCTCTCTCTCTCTCTCTCTCTCTCTCTCTCTCTCTCCCTCTCCCTCCCTCCCTAGCTCCTCCGCTCTCCATTGCTCTTTCGCAGAGAGAAAAGAACTTTAATTTCACGAAATGTTCATCAAGTGACGCTTCTGCATCGGCCAAAAAAAAAAAAAAAAAAAAAAAAAAGAAACTGAATATATTTGCAGTTGCATTTTTTCCCAATATTTTTGAGCTGGTGTATTTTTAACTCAGTATAGCTAATACTTGTTGCTTTTAAAATACTTGTGCACTGCGGTTATGAAACGAATATTATTTCCCTTGCAAAGACCAATGTGTTATTTGATATTTGATTTGAAAAAAAAACTCATCTATCTATCTATCTATGCTTCTGTCTTTCAATCAATCACCTCATCTATCTTTACTCTTTATATATTTTTTATTGAGACAATTTATCTATACCTGTGTACCCCCATCATTATCATAATTAATGTTCTTAACTGTATTTTTATATTGTTCACTCTTGTCACGTTAATAGAACCTGTTCTCTATTTGACATTAAGTTGATATCAAACACGAATTTCAATGTATTTCTTTTTTTTCTTTCCAGGGATATAGACATATTCGATCTCTTTGCGGCTCTCATCCTTCAGTAAAAGAGAAAGAGAAAGAGAGAGAGAGAGAACGAAAGAGAGAGAGAGAGACAGGAACATTTTAAACTCCAGATACCAAGGATCTGAAACGGACTGAAGTTTACTGAAGGCGAAAGGTGAAAGGTTCAACCGGGTTCTCTGCGTTCAGGTGTCCATGGGGGTTCTGCTTCCTTCGTGTAAAGAGAACTTGAAAGAACTCCATGCTAAGTGCCAAGGTTGATTTTTTTTTTTTTTTTTTGAAGGTGATAAATGATAAAAAGAAAACATTTATTTCATCTGATTACGGTATCAGAAATCCAAATAGTGTAGCAACCAAGGTAGTTTATCTATCTGGGGAACTACAGCTGAACTGGAATGCATGCGGCACGTTTCAGCAGATCCACTGTGACCTATTGCAGCAAAAAAAACTTGCAAAAAAAACAAAAAAAAACAAAACATAAGCAAAAACGTTAGATGTCAAAGTCCTTTGTTCCGATCCGATGACCAAACTCTGTGCAGTCTTTGGATATAAATGTGCTTGACGCTCAATATAACCGTTTTGTTAAACAATATTCCAATCTCGCTGTTATCTCGGTGTAAGACGAAAGATTATAATGTTAAAAAAAATAGTATTAAAAAAAAGAAGATTTCTTACTGATTCTCAACACATCGGAAAAATAAAAATATCCATTGGTGTATGTGAGAGAGATTCACCTGATCCGGGTAGGTCTGTATTACCACTTTCTTCAGCGTGGGACCACTTTAAGGCGAAGATAAACTCAAGGATCTTCTTATCAAGGTGTTCTGTCAGTGTAAAGATGTGTCTGCTTGAAGTGGATGTCTCTGCTGGAAGTCTGGATGGCAGAGATCCTGATGGAAAGGATTCTCTTTTTAAAGGGATCTTAAACCCCTTTGAGAATCGCTTCCACATTTCTGAAGAAGAAAAAAAAAAAGAAAAAAAAGAAAAATATAGATGTACTGGCAGTAAACAAGGTGTTCACTATTTATGTTGTGTAATAACGTTATTTTTTCGGTGTTTCAAACTAACTTTGGAGGCAACTCGAGTAAAGAAAAGAAAACCAACATAAATGACCACAATATTACGTGTCTACAGAGTGTTTCATCTTCTAACTGGTGTCCAATAGGAAATCATATTGGTGTTTTTGATGTACCGAAAGAAAGAAAATAATACAAAATAGAAAACCGAACGAAAGGAATAGAGAAAATTAACCCATAATTTGAAACGATCTATAATTGGATCAATTAGGGTTACATATATCCCATTGATATTTAGAAAAGAAAGAAAAGAAAATGAAAGAGAATTTGAAAAACGAAAGGAATAGAGAAAATTAACCCACAATTTGAAACGATCTATAATTCGATCAGTTAGGGTTACATATATCCCATTGATACTTAGAAAAGAAAGAAAA
>NC_091573.1:28992967-28997967 GCF_042767895.1 Penaeus vannamei
GTGTGTGTGTGTGTGTGTGTGTGTGTGTGTGTGTGTGTGTGTGTGTGTTTGGTGAGCGGGATAAACAGATAGAAAGAAACTTCTAGAGCATACGCACATCTCAATACAGAGAGACGTCACTGTGAAAGTCCATATGGATAAGAATATTTAGTTTTTTCACCAAAGTTATTTCCAATCGCTCTGAAGTCTTTACGCTAAAGTTTACCATCACTAAATCCCTTTCATCACTTCTTTCCTGTTACTAAGTCCCTATAATTATGCCTTTACCTCCCCTAAGCCATTACCGGCGACTGTACCTTAACAAGAGAGAAGAAATAACGCTATAACGGCAGTGTGTGTATAGCGGGACTGGTAATGGATGAGTTGATGGCGCTTCGTGGTCAGCTGTTCTGGATAAAGGCTTCGAGGCTTAAGGCTTTGGTGATCTTGATGTCAGGAGAGGTCGTGGCGCTGAAATGTTGAATCTAGTGTTTTGTAAACTCTTTAAAGGTCTTTTATAAACCGGCGATCCTCTTCTAGGTTGGAATAGGGTTTTAATGTTTGAATTTTGCGCTGTTTATTGTTGTTTCAATCTGTATTATACTGCTTTAAGCCAACGCGGCACTTTGGTCGCAGTCTTTCCCCTAAGTGCATGTAAGCGGTTCTTGCTGCTTTTTATGTTGCAACAGATACATATTCGAATTATTTTTGTTTAATGATGTAAGAAAAACTAGATGCTGAGGCTTGTACAAAAAATAGTATAAAATAAGTACGCTGACTTGGATACTATGTATTTCGCCAAATAATCAGTAAGGCTATTTTATAGAAAATTACAATATAAACACATATGTATGTGTGTGTGTGTGTGTGTGTGTGTGTGTGTGTGTGAGAGAGAGAGTGTCTGTGTGTGTGTATCTATGTGTGTGTGGGTATGAATATATACATTGTGTGTGTGTGTAATCATGGACTTACGGTTTGTATTCATATGGCCCTTAGAATTCACATTTCCCAGATTTACTTTTCGCCTTTCTACATTATAGATTGCAACTTTCATAAATAACAGAAACACGAATTAAAAAACATGCTGAACTGTTAGACCTTGATGTCAGACTTCAAGATTCTGATGTTTTTTCTAGTCTTGATCGGTATGAATTTTGGGATTTTTTGGAAGCAGACATAGTAAGTGGTGTAGACTGTATCAAAAAACATATTGCAATTTGTGTTCGAATCTAGGTGAGTCCCAGTTTAATTCTGAAATGGCGATGATGATGACGATTAATATTAATGATTATAGAATTGGAAATACAAATGAAAATCGATCAGCATTTTTTGCTCCCCTTTGTGGATTCGAACCCACGAGCCCGGATTCTTCCCCCCCCCCAGCCCACTCTCCCTCTCACATGAAAGACTATATACGAAAGATAGGAAAGCATGGCAAAAGCCTGTGAGCCCCAGCGATTGGTGGATAGTGTAATATCTGAACAATAGATGGCGTTGTGTACACGGAGTATCGTCTTTTTGTTTAATATCATGAAACGTCACTTGCTGAAAACGGTAGGAAAGGGACTTTCTTTTTTTGGTTTGTTTTTGCATGTTTTATGCTTCCTGTTCCAGCTGTAGGCCTGCTTTCCGCAATACTTTCATTGATTATGACGAAATCGAATAAAGAACTGTTTTACATGTGTTTTGTTTATCCTTGATTGACACAACTAATATGAATGAAAAAGATGAAGAATTTATTAATGCCGAATGATTGTGGAGTTTATTTAGTAGATTTGTTTATTTAATAAATTGTAGTTTATTGAATTTAAGATTATATTCATTGTATTACCACCAAAGATATGTTCTACAATAAAATTGTATAGTATTTAAACAATGGAATAATTTTATTGATATGTAAATATGCATACACATGAGATAATTATTAATGTTTTATTGTCTTTTTCTGAAAAAGTTCAAAACCTTATTTTAATGTAAAGAAATCTCTAATAAGAAAAAAAGTTATTAATGAACAGTATAATTATATAATTCCATGTAAATTTACATATATATTAGTTCTTTGATAGTTATATTTCGTCTCATTAAAAAAATAAAATTTCAACTAAAACTAAACCTTTAAAATTAAAAAGAATATATATATATATATATATATATATATATATATATATATATATATATATATATATATATATATATATATATATATATATAGATTTTTAGTCCCCCTATAAACGTTCTCTTTCCTTAGTTACACATCTGAACAATAGATGGCGCTGTATGAAGTTTTGGACCTCACATTTTTTTCATCGGTGTGACACGTGCTTTCCTATCTTTGGTTTCCGTGGTCTTTTTTGGTTCAAATGATAAGCTATAATACTTAATCGTTATAGTAATCTAAATAAAAGTATTTATCATAAAAAACGATTCATAAAGTCAGTGTAAACTGTAAATAATATTTCAAAATTGGCAAAATTCTCTCTTGTATTTGATAAAAACAGATACAAATTTGTAACTAGCTGCTCGCCTGTTTGTTTACATTTGTGTCCATGTTCAGTCAGCTGACTGGATGAGAATAGCGAGAATACGCCCTTATATAGCATTATACATTCGTTGTTTCGCACTAAATCGTCGCCACATAGCCTGGATAACGTTCACCATCGCCAGAGCCTGTGCAGGGGTTGAAGCCATGTTCCTGTGTTTAGAATTTTGGTCGGACTGTTTCCGTGGTTCTCATCGCTAGTGTGACTGCGCGAGCCAAAATGATGTAAGTAAAGTAATGCGGAAAAAGTGGTAGTGTGACGGCCTTTAGACTAGCGATGCCTACGCTAACCACAAGCTCATAATAGCGAATATCAAAAGTAAGGAAATATGTGATTTTTAAACCCCCCTGACTCGAAAATCGGATGGAGATGTGATGGCCGAGTGGTTTTAGCATCGGACTTCGGGCGTGCTAGCCGCCCGGGTTCGAGTGTTCGAGCCCCGGCCGGTGACAGTGTTTCCTTGGGCAAGGAACTTTACTTTAATTGCCTAGTCGACTGGGGGGTGTATGAATGTGTATGAATGTGTGTGAGAGTGATTGTGTGTGTGTGATGTATAATAATAATGTATAATGTATAATCTAATATATAATTTCATTTCATGTATAATCTAATATATAATTTCATGTGCTAGGGCTTCCCCGGGGGGCTCAGGATTGGTGATGGAGGAGAGAGAGTGGTGGTGAGTGAGTGGTGTGCTAGGGCTTCCCCGGGGGGCTCAGGATTGGTGATGGAGGAGAGAGAGTGGTGGTGAGTGAGTGGTGTGCTAGGGCTTCCCCGGGGGGCTCAGGATTGGTGATGGAGGAGAGAGAGAGTGGTGAGTGGTGTGCTAGGGCTTCCCCGGGGGGCTCAGGATTGGTGATGGAGGAGAGAGAGTGGTGTGCTAGGGCTTCCCCGGGGGGCTCAGGATTGGTGATGGAGGAGAGAGAGAGTGGTGGTGAGTGAGTGAGTGGTGTGCTAGGGCTTCCCCGGGGGGCTCAGGATTGGTGATGGAGGAGAGAGAGAGTGGTGTGCTAGGGCTTCCCCGGGGGGCTCAGGATTGGTGATTGGTGGAGAGAGAGAGTGGTGTGCTAGGGCTTCCCCGGGGGGCTCAGGATTGGTGATTGGTGGAGAGAGAGAGTGGTGTGCTAGGGCTTCCCCGGGGGGCTCAGGATTGGTGATTGGCGGAGAGAGAGAGTGGTGTGCTAGGGCTTCCCCGGGGGGCTCAGGATTGGTGATTGGTGGAGAGAGAGAGTGGTGTGCTAGGGCTTCCCCGGGGGGCTCAGGATTGGTGATTGGTGGAGAGAGAGAGTGGTGTGCTAGGGCTTCCCCGGGGGGCTCAGGATCGGTGATTGGTGGAGAGAGAGAGTGGTGTGCTAGGGCTTCCCCGGGGGGCTCAGGATCGGTGATTGGTGGAGAGAGAGAGTGGTGTGCTAGGGCTTCCCCGGGGGGCTCAGGATCGGGGATTGGTGGAGAGAGAGAGTGGTGTGCTAGGGCTTCCCCGGGGGGCTCAGGATTGGTGATTGGTGGAGAGAGAGAGTGGTGTGCTAGGGCTTCCCCGGGGGGCTCAGGATTGGTGATTGGTGGAGAGAGAGAGTGGTGTGCTAGGGCTTCCCCGGGGGGCTCAGGATTGGTGATTGGTGGAGAGAGAGAGTGGTGTGCTAGGGCTTCCCCGGGGGGCTCAGGATTGGTGATTGGTGGAGAGAGAGAGTGGTGTGCTAGGGCTTCCCCGGGGGGCTCAGGATTGGTGATTGGTGGAGAGAGAGAGTGGTGTGCTAGGGCTTCCCCGGGGGGCTCAGGATTGGTGATTGGTGGAGAGAGAGAGTGGTGAGTGGTGTGCTAGGGCTTCCCCGGGGGGCTCAGGATTGGTGATTGGTGGAGAGAGAGAGTGGTGAGTGGTGTGCTAGGGCTTCCCCGGGGGGCTCAGGATTGGTGATTGGTGGAGAGAGAGAGTGGTGAGTGGTGTGCTAGGGCTTCCCCGGGGGGCTCAGGATTGGTGATTGGTGGAGAGAGAGAGTGGTGTGCTAGGGCTTCCCCGGGGGGCTCAGGATTGGTGGAGAGAGAGAGTGGTGAGTGGTGTGCTAGGGCTTCCCCGGGGGGCTCAGGATTGGTGATTGGTGGAGAAAGGGAGTGGTGTGCTAGGGCTTCCCCGGGGGGCTCAGGATTGGTGATTGGTGGAGAGAGAGAGTGGTGTGCTAGGGCTTCCCCGGGGGGCTCAGGATTGGTGATTGGTGGAGAGAGAGAGTGGTGAGCGGCGTGCTAGGGCTTCCCCGGGGGGCTCAGGATTGGTGATTGGTGGAGAGAGAGAGTGGTGAGCGGCGTGCTAGGGCTTCCCCGGGGGGCTCAGGATTGGTGATTGGTGGAGAGAGAGAGTGGTGAGCGGCGTGCTAGGGCTTCCCCGGGGGGCTCAGGATTGGTGATTGGTGGAGAGAGAGAGTGGTGAGCGGCGTGCTAGGGCTTCCCCGGGGGGCTCAGGATTGGTGTGGTGGTGAGTGAGTGTGGCGT
>NC_091573.1:29003726-29006226 GCF_042767895.1 Penaeus vannamei
TGTTCATATGTGTATGCATGTTTTTGTGTATGTTATTGAAGATTATTGTAGTATCTTAAAATACTTCTTTTCATTCAGAACAAAATTTATTGAGGGAGAATAGATAATTTACGGAGACATTAGAAAACATTGGGGAGTTTGTTTATGTGTCGATAAATACGTTTGCATGTATTTATCTGCATGTATTTATTAAATATGCAAAAGTATTCATTTTACAGACAATATAGACAACAATTCAGTTTATTGATTGTAATACAAACATCAGCATTAAAATCATAACAGATATACCAACTGCTAAATGTGGCAACTTCTTTTTTTAGTTCATGCATGATTCATGTGGATCTAATACTGAAGTAAACTCCCGAATTATTAAACAAAACTACACTACGTCCTGTCGCCAATGTGAGCACAAGGACAAACAAAACGTAAAATATAATCGCAAAATACCAATGATTTTGTTTTCAGTTAAATAACGCCAATATCTTACTTCTAGAGAGAGAGAAAACTGTTACAGAAATGACGATGATAATGGTAGTAATGAAAATTACAACAGTAATGATTAGAATTATGATAATAATGGTGGTGGTGAATAAACACACACTCACACACACACACACACACACACACACACACACACACACACACACACACACACACACACACACACACACACACACACACACACGCATGCATGCATGCATATATATATTCAACTATGTATGCTCTATTCCCGGTAACTCACTTTTGATGTATAATATAAACGGTAACCTAAATAAAATCATGCAATTTATTAAGCTTCGCATTTTTTCGTACAAGGAAGAAATTCATTAATGTAAAATTCATTAGCAGTAATGAAGTTTTCAAGATGTGTGTGTGTGTGTGTGTGTGTGTGTGGGTGTGTGTGTGTGCGTGCGTGCGTGCGTGCGTGCGTGTGCGTGTGCGTATGCATGTGCGTGTGTGTGTGTGTGTTCGCGCACGCGTGTTTATACAAGCGCCTGTACGTGCACTTTGAGTAAACTTCTTTGTTATTTGTCTTGGGGGGAAAATTTCTATGCTGTTTCATCAGTGTGGCTGAGAAAATCCTCTAAACTTCTCTTTCTTTTAATTCCGTTTAAGCGACTGTTTGCCCTCTCTGCCTCACCCACTCTTTGCCCTCTCTGCCTCCCCCACTCGCCGCGCCAGAGTTGCCACTGGGATGCGAGTCCACTAATGATGGCGAGGGGGTGGGGGGAGGGGGGGGGTTGGTTTGGGGACGGGGGGTGGGGTTGTTCTCGTTTGGCCTTTTCCTTATGTTTTATTCACTCTCGTAAACACTTTCTTCGTTGAATGTTCGTTGCTATTCTCGAGGTTTTTCTCTTTTTTTGTTATTCATTGTTTTTATTTCAATTTCATTTCCTTCTCTCCCTGATTTATTTTATTTTTATTTATTTTCATAATTGATCTTTACTAACTCTGTATATTTCTTTAATCTCTTTTTTCTGATTAAACCGAACAGCTTTAGCCAAATAAACATTACTTTTATTATGGCTGAACAATGTATACCCATCATTATGCTCATATTTCAGTGAATATGACTATAAACTACTTATTTATAACTCTAATTGCTGATGAATATGATTATAAATGCTGTTAGATGTAACTGAATATACGTTTATACAGCGCAAACGGCTGCGAATGTAACTGAATAGAACAGTAATGGTAACAGTAAACAGAACGAAACAGGAGAAAAATAATGAAAATTAAGATAATGATACATTTATAAACTTTTTTTTTGGGGGGGGGGGAGGAATGATCATTTGCATCACTATATTGCCAATAATCATGTCACTTATTTATTTATTTTTGTTGTTTATTTTCTTCTTATTTTTTAATTATTACTATTATATATTTTTTTGAGTGTGTGTGTGTGTGTGTGTGTGTGTACATGTGTGTGTGTGTGTGTGTGTGTGTGTGTGTGTGTGTGTGTGTGTGTGTGTGTCATGAATTACCTTCGCATTACTTCCATGACTAGTTCAGAGGAACCAATATAACATAGTCTTCAATACACGTAAAAACAACAATATTTAATTATTCAGAAAACAATATTTCCCCGTGAAACACAGCATCTCTGACTGCTTGCCTCTCCAATGTAAACACACGTGCGCTTTGTTATATAAAAAATTGAAGAAAAAAACATAAAAAAAATAGATCAAACTTTTAAAATTGCTAATTAAAATGTTCCAAAACATGTGTTATACAAACGTTTCAAGATATATCAAGACTTATAAGAGAATTTGCTTAATAAATTACTTTGTTTGTGTTGTTTTTGGAAATCAATGTGTTTGATATATAAGTCATGGCCCCTCGATATTGCAATGTATTCTTCAACGTATGAGCAAAAGAAGGAGAAGAAGAAGAAGAAGAAGAAGAAGAAGAAGAAGAAGAAGAAGAAGAAGAAGAAGAAGAAGAAGAAGAAGAAGAAGAAGAAGAAGAAGATGATGATGATGATGAAGTAGAAGAA
>NC_091573.1:29016226-29018726 GCF_042767895.1 Penaeus vannamei
TATCTCCCTCCCTCCCTCTCCCTCTCCCTCTCCCTCCCTCTCTCTCTCCCTCTCCCTCTCTCTCCCTCCCTCTCACTCCCTCTCCCTCTTTCATTCCCTCCCTCCCTCTCTCACCCCGTCTCCCTCCCTCTCCCTCTCTCTCTCTTTCTCCCTCCCTCTCCCTCCCTCCCTCTCCCTCCCTCCCTCTCTCTCACTCCCATGTCCCCAGAGAAGTAGGAGAGTGTAGGCAAAGGTGCCCAGCGTCATGAGAAACCTTGTGCCATGCGGGAAGGTAATAGCAAAAGAATTTACGACAGACACGAGGGTCATGCAAGAGTGAAGGGGGGGGGGAGGGGGAGGTGGGGTGATGATGTTTGGGTCAGGGGTAGAGGAGGAGAAAGAGGGGGGTGAGGGAGGAGGGAGGAGAGAGAGAGGTCAGAGGGGGAGTAGGGGGTATAGAGTCCTGGATCCGAGGGGGGAAGAAGGGAAGGGAAGGGGGGGTACGTATAGGGGGGTAAGGGGTGGGGGTAGGACCAGGGATCACAGGACGGGGGAAAGGGTTAAGACCACAGAGACAAAAAAAAAAAAAAAAAAAAAAAAGTGGGGCGGAGTTGATACCTTCATGGGGGGGGGGGCGGAGGGAGAGGATGTGCATGAGAAGCTCTGCATGACCAAGTGGGCGGAGTGAGTTACGTGGAAGAGGTAGCAAGGGATGGGGGAGGAAGGCAGGGGAGAAGGACAGGGAGGGGAAGAGGGAGTGGAGGAGCAGGGGAGAGGGGAGGGGAGAGGGGAGGGAGGGCAGGGGAGAGGAGAGGAAGGGGAGGGGAGAATGGGCGTCGGTAATCATGAAGACGCATGACAAGAGAGGCAAAATACATGCTAGGGAAAAAAGGATGAGAGGGTGTGTCAAAATGTAGTAAAAAAAAAAAAAAAAAAAAAAAAAAAATGATGTCATTATAATGTTCTAACTTAACTGTTATCACATTCATAATTTGCCTTCTATCACCATTTCATCATAGTTATTTTTTAGCATAATTGGTATCATCGAAGTTTCTCAACAAATACCATTTTTCAATCTCAAATCTTAACTTTGCATCATGAATATCATTGTTGTTGATATTATTTTTATCATTTTTGTATATATTATTGTTCATATTATGATCGTTATCATCATTGCATTCTTTATCACAGATATTATCATTATCATCATTATCATTATAATTAGACTCACCATTATTATTAATACTATTACCATTATCATGATTAGTTTTATCATTATAAGTATTATACAGTTGTTATCATTATATCACCATTATATCATTATGTCATCATCATCATCATTATCATCATTATCATTAATATTATTGTTATTATCATAATTATTATTATCAATATAATTATTATTGTCATTATCATTATCATTTTTGTTATAATTATCATAATCATTATTATCATTAGGATTATCATTATCTTCTAATATCATTATCACTGTTGTGATTATCATTATGATGATCATTACTTTTACTATTATCATCTTTATCATTATTATTATTATTGTCATTATCATCATTCTTATCCTCAATATTGATTTTTTCACTGCTGTTATTACAATTACTATGATTTTCATTATTATTGTCGCTACAACTGTTGCTTTAGCCTTGATTGTTATACTAATTATCATTGTCATTATTATTAGCATTGTTAGCAGTGTTATCTCTTTAATGATATTGGGAATGATAATAATAATAATTATTATTACTGTTATTATTATCATTATTATTGTTATTATTATCATTATTATTGATATTATTATTATTATCATCATCATTATCATTTTTATATTTTTTAAATTATTGTTATTATTATTGTTACTATTATCACTATTATCATTGATATCATCATTATCATTATTACTATTACCATTATCATTATCTTTATTACTATCATTATCCTTATTATTATTATTATTATTATTATTATTTTATTATTATCATTATTACTATTATTATTATTATTATTATTATTATTATTATTATTATTATTATTATTATTATTATTATTATTATTATTATTATTATTATTATTGTTCTTTTTCATATTTCAAGAACCGGTTTCTTTTCATTGTAATAGTGTACTGTGGTCTTAGGTACTGTAGCATTTTTGTTATTATTATTATCATCATCATTATCATTATTATTGTTGTTGTTGTTGTTGTTGTTGTTACTATTAATAACATTACTATTGTTATTATCATTATCATTACTACTAATACCGTTATATCTATCATTATTATCATCATTAATTTCAATAATACTATTATTACAACAATTATCACCATTAGCTTTATCATGTATATTATTATCATTATCATCATAATTATCGTTATAAACATTGTGTAAAATTCTAAATACCAATAAATAAAGCAATACAATGAATTTCATTTACATATCATTTTAATCAACGCATCCATTTGTTCATAATCTCTCTATATATAAACACTTTTATTTCGTCTTCATTTCTT
>NC_091573.1:29053726-29056226 GCF_042767895.1 Penaeus vannamei
GTGCTGTTGTGCTAAAATTGGCAATAAAATGTCGGCTGAAATTATGTTTGCATCTAAATTCCTGTACAATTCCTGATTATGTATATTTGTTCCTTTTTTCCTTCCTAACACCGTGAGAGCCTTCCTAGTAATCATCATAAACGTGCTGTATTTTGTTGCAAAATGCTAGAAAAATTGTTAAAAATTCTGTCACCTCCCTCAGCACCTCCTCATGTTTGTGTGTATTAATATGCATACATATATATATGAATACATGTGTGTATGTGTGTGTGCACGTATGTGTGCGTACATATATATATATATATATATATATATATATATATATATATATATATATATATATATATGTGTGTGTGTGTGTGTGTGTGTGTGTGTGTGTGTGTGTGTGTGTGTGTGTGTGTGTGTGTGTGTGTGTGTGTCTATAAATATATACATACATGAATATATATGCATATATATATATATATATATATATATATATATATATATATATATATATATATATATATATATATGTGCGTGTGTGTGTGTGTGTGTGTGTGTATGTGTGTGTGTGTGTGATATGTGTGTATCTATGTGTGTGTGTGTGTGTGTGTGTGTGTATGTGCGTGTGCGCGTATGTGTGTATCTGTGTGTGTATGCGTATGTGTGTATCTGTGTGTGTGTGTGTTTGTATGTGTGTGTGTGTGTATGTGTGTATGTGTGTGTGTGTGTGTATGTGTGCATCTCTCTCTCTCTCTGTATGTGTGTATCTGTTTGTGTGTGTGTGTAGGCGTATGTGTGTATGTGTGTGTGTGTGTGTGTGTGTGTGTAGGTGTCTGTGTGTATGTGTGTGTGTGTGTGTGTTTGCGTGTGTAGGTGTATGTGTGTATATGTGTGTCTGTATGCGTGTACGCGTATGTGTGCACAAAAGAGTGATACGCTATTAGATCCTAATCCAACCTTGATATATTTCAAATATATACAAACCTGCAATACTAACTACAAAAAAAACTCCATGTCTTTCCAAACAAAAGAAAGGAAAAAAAAAAGAGAGAACGAGAAAAAAGAAATCCCACAACCTTAAAAAATACAACAAAAACTCAATTTCTTTCCAAACAAAAGAAAGGAAAAAAAGAGAAAACGAGAAAAAGAAATCCCACAACCTTAAAAAAAAATAATAATAATAATAAAAAAAAATACTCACACGTGTCATAAAAAAT
Source organism: Penaeus vannamei (assembly GCF_042767895.1). Classification (NCBI taxonomy): domain Eukaryota; kingdom Metazoa; phylum Arthropoda; class Malacostraca; order Decapoda; family Penaeidae; genus Penaeus; species Penaeus vannamei. Next base: position 29,054,929 of record NC_091573.1, read on the forward strand.
AATAATAATAAAAAAAAATACTCACACGTGTCAGACACATACGAGTGGCCGGCGGGGAAGCCTTTCCTTGGCCTCGCGGGGGTAAAGCTCCTTCTGCCCCCCCCCCCCCCCCGTGGTAATTATAGCGCGGCAATCAGGGGCTTTGTCCATGGCGTTAGGAGTGCTGTAAACCCCAAGCGGGTGTTGATAGCAGTTTGGAGGGGGTGGGGGTTTGGGGTGGGGTGGGGGGTGTACATGCTGGTGTTGATAGCAGCCGTGGAGGGGGTGGGGTGGGGTGGGGGGTGTACATGCTGGTGTTGATAGCAGCCGTGGTGGTGGGGGTGGGGGTTTGGGGTGGGGTGGGGTGGGGGGTGTACATGCTGGTGTTGAAAGCAGCCGTGGAGGGGGTGGGTGGGGGTTTGGGGTGGGGTGGGGTGGGGGGTGTACATGCTGGTGTTGAAAGCAGCCGTGGAGGGGGTGGGTGGGGTGGGGGGTGTACATGCTGGTTTTGATAGCAGCCGTGGAGGGGGTGGGGGTGGGGGTTTGGGGTTGGTGGTGGTGGGGGGTGGGGGTGTACATGGTGAGGGGGGATGGGGGAAGGGGGTGGGGGGGCTTATGGAGAGGAGAACGATTATTATTTGTGGGTTTAATAAATGGAATGATGAGAAAGAAAGTTATGGGAGATTTGAATAGAACGCGTATAAATACATACACAATACACACATACTTACACATATACAAGCGCTCGTGCATATAGACATACAATACGTGGATGGATGGATGCACTTTATCTTACACTCAGTATGTGTGACTATTCTGTGTAGTATACATATTTACAACACATTTATTTATGCATCATATTATTGTGTATGTACGTGTCCGTATACAAAAAATCACTGCAAAATAGAATATAAATTAGAATATAGCAGCATACTTTGGACCAAAAAATGCCTCAGTAAACTATGTTTCATGTTCACCTTCAAATCGTCTTTTGTTTTCTGAAATTTAGGTTTACAGTACCTACTTGGCTCTTACTATTTTTACTGTACTTTCATACCTTTATTCCTTTTCAGTAAATGCATTTTATATATAAAAAGATCATGTCATTATAACAATGAATCACTATGAATACAATGAATATAAAATAGTTTAAGATCCAATCCTTTCCTAAGAAGTCTCTGATGAAAATATGGAGTGTTTCTTTACAGACCTGTTTATCATCCCCTTTGAAAATAATTCCTTCCAATTATTATGCAAATTCAGCTTTTAGAGCAGCTAAAATCTCCGAAAATTGACGTTGCTTGCGGTATCATAATAAC
>NC_091573.1:29134911-29137411 GCF_042767895.1 Penaeus vannamei
TGAAGGAGGAGGAAGAGGAAGAGGAGGAGGAGGAGGGGGAGGAAGAGGAGAAAGAGGAAGAGGAGGAGGAGGAAGGGAGGAGGAAGGAGGAGGAAGAAGAAGGAGGAGGAGGAGAAGGAGGGGGAGGAGGAGAAGGAGAAAGAGGGAGGAGGAGGAGAAGGAGAAAGAAGGAGGAGGAGGAGGGGGAAGAAGAAGAGGAAAAGGAAGAAAGGAGGAGAAGGAAGAAGAAGAAGAAGAAGAGGAAGAAAGGAAGAGAAGGAGGAGGAGGAAGAAGAAGAGGAAAAGGAAGAGAAGGAGGAGAAGGAGGAAGAAGTAAAAGAAAAGGAAGAGGAGGAGAAGGAGAAGAGGAAAAGGAAGAGAAGGAGGAGGAAGAAGAAGAAGAAGAGGAAGAGGAAAAGGAAGAAGAGGATGAGAATGAAGGAGAAGCAGGAGTAAGAGGAAGAGTAGCTCAGTGCAAGCGGGATTAAGCCCAAACAAGGCAAACGTTTGACTGATTAACTATTTAGGAGGATCTGCCGCACAAGCAACTCGAGATCATTAACAGCGCATTCTATTTACACAGGGTTAACTTTGCACAGAAGAGAGATACGTTATTGCACAAATACTGCAACCGGAACGTCAGACTTACGGAATGCGTTAGGTAAATTTCGTGATTGCGATTATTTTCAACTTGCTCCAAAATAAAAATCTCAGAAGCTTTGTGCATGATATTGCTCCGTGCATTTCTGCATAGCAAGGGGGAGAGGGACAGGCATGCATTTTGCCTTGATAATACTGTGAAAAGTTATTCCATTATTATTAGTTGTTTCTGGGTTCTAGTATCCAATGCAGAGGAATGAGGTAGGGAGAAGGGAGGCTGGAGAGAGAGAGAGAGAGAGAGAGAGAGAGAGAGAGAGAGAGAGAGAGAGAGAGAGAGAGAGAGAGAGAGAGAGAGAGAGAGAGAGAATGAAAATGAAAGAGAGAGACAGAGAGAGAGAGAGAGAGAGAGAGAGAGAGCGAGCGAGAGAGAGAAAGAGAGAAAGAGAGAGAGAGAGAGAGAGATAGGATAATGAGAATGAAAGAGAGAGAGAGAGAGAGAAAGAGAGAGAGAGAGAGAGAGAGAGAGAAAGGGATAAAATGAGAATGATAGAGAGAGACTGAGAGAGGGAGAGAGAGAGAATGAGAATGAAAGACAGACAGAGAAAGAGAGAGAGAGAGAGAGAGAGAGAGAGAGAGAGAGAGAGAGAGAGAGAGAGAGAGAGAGAGAGAGAGATAGAGAGAGGGAGAGAGAGGTCGGAGGGAGGGAGAAAAGAGAAAGAGAGAGACAAAGAGGGGGGGAGGGAGGAAAGAGAGAGGAGGAGTGAGAGAGAGAGAGAGAGAGAGAGAGAGAGAGAGAGAGAGAGAGAGAGAGAGAGAGAGAGAGAGAGAGAGAGTGAGAGAGAGAGAGAGAGAGGGAGAGAGAGAGAGAGAGAGAGAGAGAGAGAGATAGAGAGAGAGAGAGAGAGAGAGGTCGGAGGGAGGGAGAAAAGAGAAAGAGAGAGACAAAGAGGGGGGGGGGAGGAAAGAGAGAGAGAGAGAGAGAGAGAGAGAGAGAGAGAGAGAGAGAGAGAGAGAGAGAGAGAGAGAGAGAGAGAGGGAGAGAGAGAGTAGAGGGAGAGAGAGAGAGGGGGGGAGAGAGAGAGGGGAGAGAGAGAGAGAGAGAGAGAGAGAGAGAGAGAGAGAGGGAGAGAGAGAAAGAGAGAGAGAGAGGGGAGGGTGGGGAGGGAGAAAGAGAGAGAGAGAGAGAGAGAGAGGGAGGAGGAGAAAGAGAGAGAGAGGGGGAGAGTAAGAGAGAGAGAGAGAGAGAAAGAAAGAGAGAAACATGCAAGAGAGAGAGAAAGAAAGAGAGAGAGAAAGAGAAAGAGAGAAAGCAGACCAAGAGAAGAGAAAGAAAAGAGAGAGAGAAAGAATCAGAAAGACAAAAGAGACGTAAGAAAGAGAATATTTCAGAGAGACAAGACTCAATGTGATAATCTAAGAAGCCAGAAACGAAAAAAAGAAACGATCGAGGTTTGTGGAACGGGAAATCATCTTTTCAAGCAGATTCGAATGCAAACCATAATATTTCAGAGTACTCACTTATTCTGCCCCTTCACCCCATCCCCACCCCCGCCCCCCGCCCCACCCCATTCCCCCGCTCTTATCTCTTTTAGAAAATAGACATAAGGTATATCTCCTTTTCTTTCTGAACGGAAATAACAAGAAAAAAATCTTTTCTAGCATATTCTCTGCAAACATTTTCCCAAGTGCTCACTTATTACTTAACTTTAGCCCCCACCACCTGCTCCCCAATTCCCATTCCCCCGCTCTCATCTCTTTAAAAAAATAGACATAAGGTATATTTCCTTTTCTTTTTCTGAATTTGAAATAACAAGAAATAAATCTTTTCTAGCATATTCTGCAAACATTTTCCAAGTGCTCACTTATTCCTAACTTTAGCCCCCCAACCCCCGCCCCCCACCCCACCCCATTCCCCCGCTCT
>NC_091573.1:29194911-29197411 GCF_042767895.1 Penaeus vannamei
TTCGTGGCTGGGAGTGATTGATGGGTTTATTGGTTTATTTCTCTCGTATGTCTGGCGATGATGTATTCAAAGTCGGTGAAATATAGCTCTTGTTTTGTGAATGTATTTATTCTCATTCGATTTTTTACATTTGTCAAATTTAATACTCTCTTATTTTTCTGCTGTTTGGGATAAATTTGGGGAATCGAAGCTTATGTTGCTTGATATTTTGATTTATTTGTCTGTCATGTATCTGATGTTGAGAATATAGTCATATGAATTAATATAAATGATTTAAATTGTTGATTCTCTTGTCAATCCTCTTACTGATGATCCATTATTGTATAAACCAAGAATTCAAATTTCATTTATATTTCTGATTATCAAGCTGCAATGCGTTCCTTTGTTCGTTCTTAATATTAAAGTTTTTTTTCTGTGCCCGAGGGTTTCTAAGCTCATTCAGTTATTTGTTTACATTTTCGAGGCTTTGTCTCTAACTGCCTTGATGTTGGAAAGCTCTTATAAAGCAAGTGGAATAGTTATGATGTTACATTTATTCATTTCATCCATAGCCGCTTCCACCCTTTGCTTCCACGAAGTGTGTATGTGCATATGTGCGTGTGTACAAACACACACACACACACACACGCACACACACACACACACACACACACACACACACACACACACACACACACACACACACACACACACACACACACACACACACACACACAGATATATATATATATATATATATATATATATATATATATATATATATATATATATATATATATATATATATATATATATATATATATATATACATATATATATATATATATATATATATATATATATATATAGATATATATATATATAAATATATATATATATATATGTATATATATATATGCATATATATATATATATATATATATATATATATATATATATATACATATATATATATATATATATATATATATATATATATATATATGTAAATATATATCTATATAAAGGTGTAAATATATATATATATATATATATATATATATATATATATATATATATATATATATATATATATATATATATATATATATGTATGTATATACACACATATATATCTATATTATTTGTGCTACTTGTACATACCTACCTACCTATATATATATATATATATATATATATATATATATATATATATATATATATATATATATATATATATATATATATATATATATAAATATATACATATATATATATATATATATATATATATATATATATATATATATATATATATATATGTATGCATATATGTATGTATGTATGTATATACACATACATATATAAGTATTAAGGGATGTCTCATAAATAGAGTTTTGATTAATTCAAAAATCTCTCAATTCTGATCTAACCTTTTAGTGAACACAAGTCATTAATCTTATTTTTACGTCGCAGAAATGAGAAATAAAAATCATCCTTAAAATAGAAATACATTTTTGCGTAATAGGATGTTTCACAGTCTGCCAGGATTATGGCTCAGATTTATGATCGTTTAATCTGAAAATGGCTAGCTGTCACCCTCATCTTGAGACATGAGTGGATATTCTTCTTCTTCTTCTCCTTCTCCTTCGTCTCCTTCTCCTTCTTCTTTTTTTCGAAAATATATTCGAAGTATCATGAAAATGGTTCATCTTGAGACATAAGTGGACATTCTTCTTCTTCTTCTCCTTCTTCTTCTTCTTCTTCTTCGTCTTCTTCTTCTTCTTTGTCTTCTTCTTCTTTTCTTTTTTTTCGAAAATATATTCGAAGTATCATGAAAATGGTTCATCTTGAGACATAAGTGGACATTCTTCTTCTTCTTCTCCTCCCTCTTTTGAGACATTAGTGGACATTCTTCTTCTTCTCCTTCATCTTCATCACCTTCTTCGTCTTCTTGTGCTTCTGCTTCTTCTTCTTCTCCTTCTTTTGAAAATATATATTCGAAGTGCCACTGAAACGGTTCATCTTGAGACATTAGTGGACATTCTCCTTTTTCTTCATCATCTTCTTCATCTTCTTCACTTTCTTCTTCATCTTCTTCTCCTCATCATCCTTCTTCTTCTTTTCCTTCTTCTTTTTCTTCTCCTCCTCCTCCTCCTTCTTCTTCTTCTTCATCTTCTCCTCCTCCTCCTCCTCCTCCTGCTTCTTCTTCTTCATTTCTTCTTCATCTTCTCCTCCTCCTCCTCCTCCTCTTGCTTCTTCTTCTTCATTTCTTCTTCATCATCATCATCTTCTTCTTCTTCTTCTTCTTCTTCTTTGAAAATATATATTCGAAGTATCATGGGAAAGGATCATACATCTGACTTAAGGCTGTCAACTTCTTCCTCGAATTATAAATGGACCGATAGTCGTGCTGTCTATTTGGTTGGTTCCATATATGCATACGTATATTCATGTGTGTTTGTGAGCGTCCGTGAGTGTGTGTGTGTGTGTGTGTGTGTGTGTGTGTGTGTGTGTGTGT
>NC_091573.1:29209911-29212411 GCF_042767895.1 Penaeus vannamei
CTCTCTCTATCTATCTATCTAAGTCTCTCTCTTTATTTTCTATCTCTATATCTATCTATCTCTCTAATTCTCTCACTTTATCTCTCTCTCTCGCTTTCCCTCTGTGTAATTCTCGCTCTTTATTTATCTATCTATCCCTCTCTATCCCTCTCCCTCTCTCTCTCTCTCTCTCTCTCTCTCTCCCTCTCCCTCTCCCTCTCTCTCTCTCTCTCTCTCTCTCTCTTCCTCTCCCTCTCTCTCTCTCTCTCTCTCTCTCTCCTTTTTTGCCTTTATTTACCTTTACATATATATAACTATATTTCCGCTTTCTCAATCATCGAGTTAGACGTGAAATGTTAACCAGCCAACATCCAATTAAAAGATAGTGTATTAATCAAAAGATGCATATCGACATTATATAAACGAGGATTTGTTAATCGAGACATTCTGTACATTCACTGTGTTAATATCGTATTTGTTGTAATATATATCTATTTTTGTTTCATTTATCATCATCTTTGATAAACATGGATCCTAGTATTACTTGAACTTATGAATGAAACTGCTCAGTGAACGAAATCTAATAATCAAATGGAGACGATGAATAGAAAGGATAATTCATGGTGAAATGACCATCACGGAAATGACTGTTAAATAAAGACATATACCTAGATATAACACTGTCTGCAACAGTGATTATTCCTTTCAAAATAATCAGGAGGGCAGTGATCTTTACATTAACAATAATTTCTCATTATGAAAATAAGTTGATGATGATGATAACTGCAGACTTGGATATGACAATAATGAAAGTGTGTGAAGCATTGATCATTATCTAATGTTAACACTAAGGATAATGATTGTGATAATAAATAATAACAATGATCAATACTGTAATACTAAAAATAACCTCGGATATAGTGGTCATATTTTTTCGTTCTTTCTCTAAGGCGTCTCTACCTTAGCGAATTAAAACAATTACAAAGCAAAAACTTTTTCGAACAGAAATTCTAAGAAAAAGAAATAAAAGTCCCAAATTTCGAAAAGAAACAAAAAGTCCCAAATTTCGAAAAGAAACAAGAAGTCCCAGAATTCTAAAAGAAATTCAAAAAAGACAGAAAGAAATATAAGCTAACTAAATTTCTCCCGGAATTAGACTTTGCTCCAAGCACAAAGAAATCCTTATAGTTCGTAAGACTCTCTGAAATGAATACAAAAGATTTCCGAATCAGGGAGAGAAAATTCAATAGGAAAATGTCTTCTGTTGAGCAGCTTTTCATTTTCCTCAAGAAGAGAACACTTGACTTGGCAAAGGAGGAAAGTGTTCCTTGCAAACACTTAGAAGGGATATGTTGAATACACTTATTTTCGTGCGCGGCTGAAGAGGGGAGTACTGTGTTTGTCTATCCTCTTCTATATTTTCCTTTCGCTTTGCTATTCTCTTTTTTCTTTGGCTGTTTGTTTGTGTCTTTATCTGGTCGGTTCTTTCTTCCTCTTTTCTTTCTTTATTTTGATCTCTCTCGCTTTCTCTCTTTGTCTCTTTCTCCCTCCCTCCCTCTCTCTCTCTCTCTCTCTCTTTCTCTCTCTCTCTCACTCTCTATCTCTCTCTCTCTCTCTCTCTCTCTCTCTCTCTCTCTCTCTCTCTCTCCCTCTCTTCCTCTCTATCAATCTCACTCTTTCTCTCTCTTTTTCCTTCCGTCCCTCTCTCTCCCTCTCTATTTCATAAGCATCATTTCTGCCAAAACATCTTACCACACGAACTACAAAAACCTCCGAGTCATTCATCAAACCTGGTATTGATAAACACAAAATATGACTCTCTTGACCTCCTTTCCTTTTTCAATCAAAAAGCGCAGAAATTTATTCAGCCAGATGCCAGTAACGCCATTGTCGATACTGCTTAGCTAAATCTTGCAAGTGGCAATAAATCCATGGCTGAATTAGTGTTTGTCTGCGAATGGGTGAAAAAAATGAATGTGTTCACCTACACACACACGCGCGTAGATAAAGCAAGAGAGGAAGAGAGAGAGAGCGAGAGAGAGAGAGAGAGAGAGAGAGAGAGAGAGAGAGAGAGAGAGAGAGAGAGAGAGAGAGAGATAGAGAGAGAGAGAGAGAGAGAGAGAGAGATAGAGATAGAGATAGAGATAGAGATAGAGATAGAGATAGAGATAGAGATAGAGATAGAGAAAGAGATAGATAGATGATAGAGAGAGAGAGAGAGAGAGAGAGAGAGAGAGAGAGAGAGAGAGAGAGAGAGAGAGAAAGAGAAAGAGTGAGTGAGTAAGAAAGAGGCTATGGAGTATACAGACAAATAACCAAACATAGAGACAGAGCAAATGAAAAAGTGATAAATATACATTCAGTTTCACATACAACGGCCTTCCACAAATACGTTCATTTATCCCCATTCACAAACAGACATATAGTCGAAGCTGATCGACTGAAGATACCTAATTGCCTGGAAAATAACGGAAAGCTGGCTGACTCCCACTGTGAAGGGATATCCATATAATCTCACTTT
>NC_091573.1:29249911-29252411 GCF_042767895.1 Penaeus vannamei
GGAAAAAAGTAGTAATAATAAAGAGATTCGATAAGAATAATTTTAAAAAAGTAATAATAATAATAAGATTCGATAAGAATTATTTGAAAAAGTAATAATAATAAGATAAAACAAAAAGAGATAAACGAGAGAAAATACCAAACGAAAATTGACATCTATTCGGGTGTTTGGGTATATGGTCGGATATGTGGCATATAGTCAGGAAAACGTACCATATACCACAATAAGATACAAGTTCAAAAGTCAAGTTATGACTACAATGCTAATATAATTATCTACATTTAACTGAAAGTAAGACAGTACAAAGATAAACAAGGTAAAGTTTCTAGGTATGCAGAACAACAGTGACTTGAGTGAGTTACCTTACTAGAGAGATAGAGATAGATAGATAGATAGATAGAGAGAGAGAGAGAGAGAGAGAGAGAGAGAGAGAGAGAGAGAGAGAGAGAGAGAGAAAGGAAGAAACTAAGAGAGAGAGAGAGAGGGGGGAGAGTACGAGATAAGACATACGTGAAATATTAGAGGGAGAGGAGGGGCGACTAACCTTCACAAAAAAAAAAAAAAAGCACCGGAAGAAGGAATATGAAAGCACACCATTGAGAATAAGGACAAAATGTATAAATTACACGAAATTACAGGAAATAGCAGCTCAAACTAACCGAATCTCCCCGCACCAGAAAGCCATTAAGAAAAGAAAGCTGAAAAAAGATAATTTCCATTTAATGTCTCGCGGTTCACTGAGCTTCCGGATCTGTCTCGAGCTTCGGGAAGAAGATTCATGAGTGGAAGACAGATAAGAAAAAAGGAAACAATGTGACACCAGTGATGAAAATGGAAAAGGGGAAGAGGAGAGGAATTATGAGCACGGAACAAGAAGTAAAAGTGTAGATAGAGAAAGGAATGGAGTGGGAGAAGGGGATGGGTGTATCGATTAGAATTATTTGGAAAAAAGTAGTAATAATAAAGAAATTCGATAAGAATCATTTCTAAAAAGTAATAATAATAATAAGATTCGATAAGAATTACTTGAAAAAAGTAATAATAATAAGATAAAACAAAAAGAGATAAACGAGAGAAAATACCAAACGAAAATAAACATCTATTCGGTTGTTTAGGTATATTGTCGGATATGTGGTATATAGTCAGGAAAACGTACCATATACCGCAATAAGATACAAGTTCAAAAGTCAAGTTATGACTACAATGCTGATATAATTATCTACATTTAACTGAAAGTAAGACAGTACAAAGATAAACAAGGTAAAGTTTCTAGGTATGCAGAACAACAGTGACTTGAATGAGTTACCTTACTAGAGAGATAGAGATAGATAGATAGATAGATAGAGAGAGAGAGAGAGAGAGAGAGAGAGAGAGAGAGAGAGGGAGAGAGAGAGAGAGAGAGAGAGAGAGAGAGAGAGAGAGAGTTAGTTTTATTGTAGTTTTTATAATAGTTGGTCATAACGTATATCTTTTATAAATTTAGTGTCGCTACTCAGACCATAAGCACTGGAAATAAGAAATATGAATCAGATGTGCAACTATGGCGTAAAGAATAAAGAGAGGGAGAGACACACACACACAGAGAGAGAGAGAGAGAGAGAGAGAGAGAGAGAGAGAGAGAGAGAGAGAGAGAGAGAGAGAGAGAGAGAGAGAGAGAGAGAGAGACAGACAGAGAGAATGAGAGAGAGAGGGACGAAGAAGGAGAGGGAGAGAGGCTTAGAGACAGACAGACGTAAAATAATAATAATAATAATAATGATAAGAAGAAGAAGAAGAAGAGAGAGAGAGAAAGAGAGACAGACAGACAGACACACAGACACACAGACAGAGACAGAGAAGAGAAACCCCGAGTAACTAAGGCAAATAAAATCGAAAAGAAGAAATGCCTGAACATTTGTGTTTGTGTATGTGCAGATAGGGATGATGATGCATATGTCATTACACGCACGGTGAAGGGTATAACATACATATACCCCTGAAGCGTGTAGTGAAGAATACTACCATACATGCTAAATATTCGTATAGATAGGACATAATAATATATGTACCCATTTATTAGAAAAAGAAGAAGGAGGAGGAGAAGGAGAGGGAGGAGAAGCTGAAAAAGGAGGAGAGAGAAAGTGACAAAGAGAGAGAGAGAGAGAGAGAGAGAGAGAGAGAGAGAGAGAGAGAGAGAGAGAGAGAGAGGGGGGGGGGGAAGAAGCAGACGAAGGAGAGAGAGAGAAGGGGTGGGGCAAAAAGAGAGAGGGGGGGGAGAAGACGAGAGAGGGGGGGATAGATTTTGACACGTTTATTGAGAGACATAGAGAAAGAGAAAGAGAGCGAGCGAGAGCGAGAGAGAGAGAGACAGACAGACAGACAGACAGACAGACAGACAGACGCAGGAAACAGAAGAGCAAACTCGCCTCGAAGGTCTAGAGCTTCCTGAAGGGCACTGTCTTCCCCCGCAGGATTATCAAAAGCTTTGCCGTTCTGGTCCAATTTCGTTGCAAAGAGAAAG
>NC_091573.1:29259911-29269911 GCF_042767895.1 Penaeus vannamei
AGCAATAAGGAAGAGTAATTCACTGATTCTGACACGAGTGGCAAAAGATGATAAAGGAGGGAGAAGGAAAACGTGAGAAAGGAACAAGACACAAAATAGCAAAGAGGACAAAGAAGAGGATGGTGAGGAGTCAGTGCGAATGGGGAGTACAGATAGAGAACGAGATGATGTAAAATACGAGATAATAGAAGTAGGGAAGAGTCGGATCAGTCAAGAATACAAAGGAATAGGGAGGAAATGGATGTCAGAAAGAATGCTAACTTCAGCAACAAAGATTTGAAGAGTGATCTTTTTATTCACCAAAATACTTATCTAATTCATTTTGTTAAGAGAATTCCTTAGTAATAATAGCTGTGCATACTCTAGGACAAGGGTACCTAACCTGGGTGCCACGGGGTACTTTCTAGGTGGGGGGGGGGGGCATGGAGCAATATGAAAGCTTCGACAACGAATTAAACATTTTACATCCCCTACAGGTAATTATCACTCCTAAATGAAGGAATTAGAATCTTTTCATAAAGTGTTCTTGTCCTATAATTATTTGACACTATCACACTATTCATGACTAGCAATAGCTGAATTTGATAAGATGACGCACGCACACACACACACACACACACACACACACACACACACACATTCAGATAATCAAGTCTTGTTCGGGGCCACAGAATAGGAAAGGCTTGGAACTACTCTACAATGTTTCGGTAAATAAGTGATAACGATAACACTAAAGCATAACAAATAAAAAAGATTTAAACTCAATAAAAGTACAAAGTCAGGGAAATTATTATTTATGACTGGAACTAGGAAGAAAAGGTGAAAACATAATACGTAGAAAATATTTACGTTAAAGAGAGCTAAAACAAAAGAAAAAAATATATCAAAATATCTAGAAATATTTCTTCACTGATCTAAATCAACTGTTCCACTATTCTCTCGAGTCCAGGTATAACACTCATCTCCCGCTTATACCTTCTGAAACATACATTCTCTACACATAAGAGAGAACAATTCTTCCTCACAGCTTCAACCATTTTGCACATTTATGCCATCTTAGATATTCTCAAGTCTGAGAGGTTTCTGCAATTGTCCAGAGATGATGAAGAAGAACCACGTAATATTTATATCTCGGCTTTAAAAAAAGAAACTTCAAAGGTTTGCGACTCTCTTGCCAGGAACCGCCTTCCCTCTCTGGCCTATCAGAACCTTTGGCTTTTCCTTCCACTTCCTTTGCAAATATAGAACGGTTTGGCTGTGCAGTTGATTGTGGTTTTAAGTTGTAATATAATGCAACTATTTGTCCCCTTTACGAGAGAAAAGGAAAAAGAAAAAAAACTGAAGCCGAAAAGGACAAGGGAGACAAATATGGAGATAATTTAATGGGATTATTTCTTCCCCCATATAATTGATAAATGAGATTCATTAAGAAATAATGAAATGAAAAAGGGGTTATTAAATTACAATGCATCGCGTTTAACTTCAGGATAAAGTGAAAACGAGAAACAAGATGTGCAACTGTGACGAAAAGAGATTGATAGAGAGAGAGAGAGAGAGAGAGAGAGAGAGAGAGAGAGAGAGAGAGAGAGAGAGAGAGAGAGAGAGAGAGAGAGAGAGAGAGGGGAGAGGAGAGAGGAGAGAGGAGAGAAAGAAGAAAAGAGAGAGAGAAGAGAAAGAAGAGTGTGTGTGAGAGAGAGAGAGAATCGACTGATTGATTATTCAAAATTATCTGCCTTATCAACAGCTCAGGTCAGCGGCGAATACCCTGTGGGATTAAAATGTTGAGATATATAAATCTATCAAAAAAATGTCGACAAATAAAAAATAAGACTAAATAAGATAGATAAAATGAAAAAAAGAAAAAAAAAATAAACGCACCACTTCTGTAGGTGAGAGGCATATGTAAAACGATTCAATGTAGGAACAACATACATATTACAATGATGTAAAACCTTTACCTTTGACAATACCTCTAAGTTTATTTTCTGAAGCCACAGAGCTCCTGACATAGAGCAGCTCTTAATCTTATCAAAGGATAGATAAGACAAGTTGCAATATATCAACAGAAGATAATATTGCACAAAACTCAACAACGGTAGAAATGCTAATGAGTTCGGAATATACTATTGAACCTGTTTTGTAATATTTTGGAAAAATAGTTTGGATAGAAACGACAAAGTTCGGTCGGAGAAAGAGAGAGAGAGGGAGAGAGGATGAGAGAGAGAGAGGGAGAGGGAGAGAGAGAGGGGGGGGGGAGAGGGAGAAGGAGAGAGAGGGAGAGAGAGAGAGAGGGAGGGGGGAGGGGGAGGGAGAGGAAAAGAGAGAGAGAGAGAGAGAGAGAGAGAGAGAGAGAGAGAGAGAGAGAGAGAGAGAGAGAGAGAGAGAGAGAGAGAGAGAGAAGGGGGCAGAGAGAGAGTGCGAGATAAGACATACGTGAAATATTAGAGGGAGAGGAGGGGGGACTAACCTTCACTACAAAAAGAAAGAAAAAAAAGCACCGAAAGAAGGTATAGGAAAGCACACCATTGAGAATATGAACAAAATGTATAAATTACACGAAATTACAGGAAATAGCAGCTCAAACTCACCGAATCTCCCCGCACCAGAAAACCATTAAGAAAAGAAAGCTGAAAAAGATAATTTCCATTTAATGTCTCGCGGTTCACTGAGCTTCCGGATCTGTCTCGAGCTTCGGGAGGAAGATTCATGAGTGGAAGACAGATAAGAAAAAAGGAAACAATGTGACACCAGTGATGAAAATGGAAAGGGGAAGAGGAGAGGAATTATGAGCACGGAACAAGAAATAAAAGTGTAGATAGAGAAAGGAATGGAGAGGGAGAAGGGGATGGGTGTATCGATTAGAATTATTTGAAAAAAAAAAGTAGTCATAATAAAGAGATTCGATAAGAATCATTTTTAAAAAGTAATAATAATAATAAGATTCGATAAGAATTATTTGAAAAAAGTAATAATAATAAGATAAAACAAGGTATATGGTCGGATATGTGGTATATAGTCGGGAAAACGTACCATATACCACAATAAGATACAAGTTCAAAAGTCAAGTTATGACTGCAATGCTAATATAATTATCTACATTTAACTGAAAGTAAGACAGTACAAAGATAAACAAAGTTTCTAGGTATGCAGAACAACAGTGACTTCAATGAGTTACCTTACTAGAGAGATAGAGATAGATAGATAGATAGGGAGAGAGAGAGAGAGAGAGAGAGAGAGAGAGAGAGAGAGAGAGAGAGAGAGAGAGAGAGAGAGAGAGAGAGAGAGAGAGAGAGAGAGAGAGAGTTTCATTGTAGTTTTTATAATAGTTGGTCATAATGTAGTGTCGCTACTCAGACTATAAGGACTGGAAATAAGAAATATGAATCAGATGTGCAACTATGACGTAAAGAATACAGAGAGGGAGAGGGAGGGAGAGAGAGAGAGAGAGAGAGAGAGAGACAGAGAGAGAGAGAGAGAGAGAGGGAGAGAGAGACAGAGACAGACAGACAGACAGACAGACAGACAGACAGACAGAGAGAAAGAGAGAGAGAGGGACGAAGAAGGAGAGGGAGAGAGGCTTAGAGACAGACAGACGTAAAATGATAATAATAATAATAAGAAGAAGAAGAAGAGAGAGAGAGAAAGAGAGACAGACAGACAGACACACAGACAGACAGACAGACAGACAGAGACAGAGAAGAGAATCCCCAAGTAACTAAGGCAAATAAAATCGAAAAGAAGAAATGCCTGAACACATTTCCTCTCCCCACTGATCTAAATCAACCATTTAGTCCCTCCATCTCCAGTATTTCAACAAAGTTCTTCTAAAACGTATTCCATTTGTTTCGCGCACTGTATATAATTGGAACATTTCTGTTAGATCCTACTTCCTTTTTTGTTAGCTGTGTGTCTTGATATGTTCTCAAGTGTGACGAGTTTGTGTATGTGCAGATAGGGATGATGATGCATATGTCCATTACATTCACGGTAAGGGGTAATAACATTAGTGAACCGTGTAGTGAAGGGTACTAACACACATGCTAAATATTCGTATAGATAAGATATAATAATATATATACCCATTTATAATAATAATAATAAGGAGGAGGAGGAGGAGGAGGAGGAGGAGTAGAAGGAGAAGGAAGAAGAAGGAAGAAGAGAGGAAGAGAGAGAGAGAGTGAGCGAGCGAGAGAGGAGAGAGTAGAGAGAAGAGAGAGCAGAGGGAGTAGAGAGAGAGAGAGAGAGAGAGAGAAAGGAGAAGAAGCAGACGAAGGAGAGAGAGACAGCAGGGGGGGCAAGAAGAGAGAGGGGGAGGGGGGGAGAGAGAGAGAGAGAGAGAAAGAGAGAGAGAGAGAGAGAGAAGAAGAAAGAGAGAGAAGAGAAGGGAGAGAGAGAGAGAAAGAGAGAGAGAGAGAGAAAGAGAGAGAGAGAAAGAGAGAGAGAGAGAGAGAGAGAGAGAGAGAGAGAGAGAGAGAGAGAGAGAGAGAGAGAGAGACAGACAGACAGACAGACAGACAGACAGACATACAGACAGAGAGGATAGAGGAGAGAGGAGAGAAAGAAGAAGAAAAGACCGAGAGAAGAGAAAGAAGAAAGAGAGAGAGAGAGAGAGAGAGAGAAGAGAGGAGAGAAAAAAGAAGTTAAGAGAGCGAAGAGAAAGAAGAGAGAGAGAGAGAGAGCATCGACTGATTGATTATTCAAAATTATCTGCCTTATCAACAGCTAAGGTCAATAGCGGCGAATACCCTGTGGGATTAAAATGTTGAGATATATAAATCTATCAAAAATATGACGAAAAATAAGAAAATAAAATACTAAAATAAGATAGATAAAATTAATAATAATAATAATAATAAAACGCACCACAATTCAACGTAGGAACGACATTCACATTACAATACTGTAAAACCTTTACCTTTGACAATACCTCTAGGTTTATTTTCTGAAGCCACAGAGCTCCTGACATAGAGCAGTTCTTAATCTTATCAAACGATAGATAAGACAAGTTGCAATATATCAACAGAAAATAATATTGCACCAAACTCAACGACGGTAGAGATGCTAATGAGTTCGGAATATACAATTGAACCTGTTTTGAAATATTTTGGAAAAATAGTTTGGATAGAAACGACAAAGTTCGGTCGGAGAAAGAGAGAGAGAGGGAGAGAGGGGGAGAGAGAGGGAGAGGGAGAGAGAGGAAGAGAGAGAGAGAGGGAGAGAGAGGGGAGGGAGATGGAGAAAGAGAGAGAGAAAGGGAGAGAGAGAGAGAGAGAGAGAGAGAAAGAGAAAGAGAGAGAGAGAGAGAGAGAGAGAGAGAGAGAGAGAGAGAGAGAGAGAGAGAGAGAGAGAGAGAGAGAGAGTGCCAGATAAGACATACGTGAAATATTAGAGGGAGAGGAGGGGGGACTAACCTTCACTACAAACAGAAAAAAGAATAAGAAAGCACACCATTGAGAATAAGGACAAAATGTATAAATTACACGAAATTACAGGAAATAGCAGCTCAAACTCACCGAATCTCCCCGCACCAGAAAACCATTAAGAAAAGAAAGCTGAAAAAGATAATTTCCATTTAATGTCTCGCGGTTCACTGAGCTTCCGGATCTGTCTCGAGCTTCGGGAAGAAGATTCATGAATGGAAGACAGACAAGAAAAAAGGAAACAATGTGACACCAGTGATGAAAATGGAAAAGGGGAAGAGGAGAGGAATTATGAGCACGGAACAAGAAGTAAAAGTGTAGATAGAGAAAGGAATGGAGTGGGAGAAGGGGATGGGTGTATCGATTAGAATTATTTGAAAAAAAGTAGTAATAATAAAGAGATTCGATAAGAATCATTTCTAAAAAGTAATAAAAATAATAAGATTCGATAAGAATTATTTGAAAAAAAAAATAATAATAAGATAAAACAAGGTATATGGTCGGGTATGTGGTATATAGTCAGGAAAACGTACCATATACCACAATAAGATACAAGTTCAAAAGTCAAGTTATGACTACAATGCTAATATAATTATCTACATTTAACTGAAAGTAAGACAAAACAAAGATAAACAAGGTAAAGCTCTAGGTATGCAGAAGAACAGTGACTTGAATGAGTTACCTTACTAAAGAGATAGAGGGAGAGGGAGAGGGAGAGGGAGAAGGAGAAGGAGAAGGAGAAGGAGAAGGAGAAGGAGAGAGAGAGAGAGAGAGAGAGAGAGAGAGAGAGAGAGAGAGAGAGAGAGAGAGAGAGAGAGAGAGAGAGACAGAATGACAGACAGAGACAGACACAGAGAAGAGGAAGAGAAACCCCAAGTAACTAAGGCAAATAAAATCGAAAAGAGGAAATGCCTGAACACATTTCCTCTCCCCACTGATCTAAATCAACCATTTAGTCCCTCCATCTCCAGTATTTCAACAAAGTTCTTCTAAAACGTATTCCATTTGTTTCGCGCACTGTATATAATTGGAACATTTCTGTTAGATCCTTCTTCCTCTTTTGTGAGCTGTGTGTCTTGATATATTCTCAAGTGTGATGAGTTTGTGTATGTGCAGATAGGGATGATGGTGCATATGTCATTACACGCGCGGTGAAGCGTATAACATACATGTACCCCTGAAGTGTGTAGTGAAGGATACTACCATACATGCTAAATATTCGTATAGATAAGACATAATAATATATATACCCATTTATTATAAGAAGGAGGAGGAGGAGGAGGAGGAGGAGAAGCTGAAAAAGGAGGTGAGATAGAGAGAGAGAGAGAGAGATAGAGATAGAGATAGAGATAGAGAGAGAGAGAGAGAGAGAGAGAGAGAGAGAAAGAGAAAGAGAGAGAGAGAGAGAGAGAGAGAGAGAGAGAGAGAGAGAGAGCCAGATAAGACATACGTGAAATATTAGAGGGAGAGGGGTGGGAGACTAACCTTCACTACAAAAAAAAAAGGAATAAGAAAGCAGGCCATTGAGAATAAGAACATGTATAAATTACACGAAATTACAGGAAATAGCAGATCAAACTTACCGAATCTCCCCGCACCAGAAAGCCATTAAGAAAAGAAAGCTGAAAAACATAATTTCCATTTAATGTCTCGCGGTTCACTGAGCTTCCGGGTCTGTCTCGAGCTTCGGGAAGAAGATTCATGAGTGGAAGACAGAAAAAAGGAAACAATGTGACACCAGTGATGAAAATGGAAAAGGGGAAGAGGAGAGGAATTATGAGCACGGAACAAGAAATAAAAGTGTAGATAGAGAAAGGAATGGAGAGGGAGAAGGGGATGGGTGTATCGATTAGAATTATTTGAAAAAAAAGTAGTAATAATAAAGAAATTCGATAAGAATTATTTTTAAAAAGTAATAATAATAATAAGATTCGATAAGAATATATAAAAAGTAATAATAATAAGATAAAACAAAAAGAGATAAACGAGAGAAAATACCAAACGAAAATAAACATCTATTCGGGTGTTTGGGTATATGGTCTGGTATGTGGTATATATTCAGGAAAACGTACCATATACCGCAATAAGATACAAGTTCAAAAGTCAAGTTATGACTACAATGCTAATATAATTATCTACATTTAACTGAAAGTAAGACAGTACAAAGATAAATAAGGTAAAGTTTCTAGGTATGCAGAACAACAGTGACTTGATTGAGTTACCTTAAGAGAGAGAGAGAGAGAGAGAGAGAGAGAGAGAGAGAGAGAGAGAGAGAGAGAGAGAGAGAGAGAGAGAGAGAGAGAGAGAGAGAGGAGGGAGGGGGAGAGAGAGAGGGAGAGAGAGAGAGAGAGAGAAGGAGAAGAAGAAGAAAAGGAAGCCGAAGAAGAAAAAGAAGACGAAGAAGAAAAAGTAGACGAAGAAGAAGAAAAGGGAGAGAAAGTGAGAGTGAGAGAGAGAGAGAGAGAGAGAGAGAGAGAGAGAGAGAGAGAGAGAGAGAGAGAGAGAGAGAGAGAGAGAGAGAGAGGGAGAGAGAGAGACAGACACACAGACAGACAGACAGGGACAGAGAGACAGACAGACAGAGACAGACACAGAGCTAGAGAAGAGAAACCCCAAGTAACTAAGGCAACTAAGGCAAATAAAATCGAAAAGAGGAAATGCCTGAACACATTTCCTCACCCCACTGATCTAAATCAACCGTTTAGTCCCTCCATCTCCAGTATTTCAACAAAGTTCTTCTAAAACGTATTCCATTTGTTTCGCGCACTGTATATAATTGGAACATTTCTGTTAGATCCTACTTCCTCTTTTGTGAGCTGTGTGTCTTGATATATTCTCAGGTGTGATGAGTTTGTGTATGTGTAGATAGGGATGATGATGCATATGTCATTACACGCACGGTGAAGGTATAATATACATGTACCCCTGAAGCGTGTAGTGAAGGATACTAACATACATGCTAAATATTCGTATAGATAAGACATAATAATATACATACCCATTTATTGTAAGAAGAAGAAGAAGAAGGAGGAGGAGGAGGAGAGGGAGGAGAAGCTGAAAAAGGAGGAGAGAGAGAGAGAGAGAGAGAGAGAGAGAGAGAGAGAGAGAGAGAGAGAGAGAGAGAGAGAGAGAGAGGGAGGAAGAGAGACTTTTTTTACTTCGACACATTTATTGAGAGAGAGAGAGAGAGAGAGAGAGAGAGAGAGAGAGAGAGAGAGAGAGAGAGAGAGAGAGAGAGAGAGAGAGAGAGACAGACAGACAGACGCAGGAAACAGAAGAGCAAACTCGCCTCGAAGGTCTAGAGCTTCCTGAAGGGCACTGTCTTCCCCCGCAGGATTATCAAAAGCTTTGCCGTTCTGGTCCAATTTCGTTGCAAAGAGAAAGCTTTGTTTATGCAGTTAATGGGGTCTTGGTTGGAAAGGGATTGTAGACGCTGATATTCCTTTAGTTTCGGTATTCTCGTCTACTCTCTTTGCGGTCTTGCAATGTTTCGTATCACGTTGTTTTAGTTGAAATCAGCATATGGATTCCATGATTTACATTGTGATTGAGATGTATTTTCCTAATTAGTAATATCAGTGACTTTGATAATTGATGATAATGATCTGAATACTCGTGTTTTTTTTTGTTTTTTTTTGATACTGTAATTAAAAAAAGATGATCATATACCTATGATAATGTAATACTATTGAGAAAGATGATAGAGATAATGTTGATAATGATAGTATTAGTGTTGATTACCAGAGCTAGAAATATAATCGGCAAATATAGATATCCGTTAAGAAAAAAAAATTAAGTCTATTCAACCCTTTGGTCTCTTCTGCCAAGCCTTCCCATTTCCATCACTGGATTATCAAAAGCTTTAGAGTTCAAGTTTAATTCCATCACAAAGAGAAGGTTTGTTTGGGTAGTTAATAGCGGTTTTACTTGAAAGGGAAATAGAGGCATATGTATGTCTGTCTTTACCGTAATGTTTTTTTCTTTAAGCAATCTTTCAGTTTTGTAGTTTTTAAGTCATTTTTGAAATCAGAAAGTTACGACTCTAAATTAATTAGATTGAAGATGAAAAAGTATGTATATTGAGTAAATAACTCCTCTAAACTGCACTGAACTACGAGTTGTTTTTGTCTTAATCGAGTTCCATCACAAAGAGAGATTCTTGTTTATTTTGTGAATTGATAGTTTGAGAGGAAATGGGTCTTTTGTCTCCGTTTAGGAAATGCAGTTCCAAACCTGGTCTTCGTGGGTAAAGGCAGTTGGGTCGTGTGTGTGTTGTCGAGTTTGTTAAAAGGATGTGGTCCTCTTTGGTCTGCTTATTTGATTATGTGTGTTTGTTGAAGTGTTGATAAATATATTTTTTGGTGATATATATTATCATTATTATCATTATCATTATTATTATCATCATCATCATCATCATCATCATCATCATTATCATCATCACCATCATCACCATCATCATTTTCATCACCATTTTCATCATCATCACCAAACCAAGATCCATGCATTAGATCCAAGAAAGTATTTCGCCAAACAGAAATTTTCTCGCTTTGTCCAAACAATAACTTAATTCGTTCAAC
>NC_091573.1:29282411-29284787 GCF_042767895.1 Penaeus vannamei
ATATATATATATATATATATATATATATATATATATATATATATATATATATATATATATATATATATATATATATACGGAAAGAAAAAAATGGAAATTCGAATAACTTTTATTGATTTAATTGATTTTCCTATATCTTTCCGTGTATTAGTGTGACGTCTATGTTATACCATCCGTTGCTAAGTATTTATCTGAATGCAATATTGTATTTCTTTACATAAAAGCGTATTTCACCGTGTAAATGTAGATTGACACATCACGGAAAAGCTATGCAACTGCATTTCATTAAAATAATGGCAATGCTGTCAATATGCAACGTTATTTTAACACACAAACATTTTCAATTACTTTTGAATACAGCATTCCACATAATCTATTTCAATATATTATTTACTGAGCTACCTTTATGGTCTCTGATCTTTTATTCAAATAACGTTGTACAATTCTATTCTTGTTTAAACTTACTCAATTTCCTTTTCATTTTTGTTCATTCATACAATTGGTCTAAACTCCCATAATATGTCCGCCTTTTTAAATGTATTTCTCATATCATTATTCATTCGTTTATCCTGTCTTTCATTCTGGGAGCTTCTCTCTAAATTCAATATTTTGGGGGTAACTAAACTGTAAGAAATTAAGTGAGAATTGTGGAGAACTTTTCCAAGGATTCGTATTGGTTATCAGGGAATGAGGTCTGAATGTGAATATTTTTTTATTTATTTGTGAATTTACTGTTATTATTATCATTCCTTTGTGTGCACTTGTTTTTCCTTTTGTTTTATTCTTTCTCCTTTCATTACAAAGTTACGCCATATTGTCTGTGAAGTAAACTTGAACGTTACAGCAGTTGGTAATTATATTTCCTCGTATGCTGAAGAAAATGTTACTTAGGAACTGTGTTTTCATTGGGAAAATATGTATACATTTCCCTTCGCTTTCTATTTATATGAAATTATATCAGATATATTTTTGTATTAAGTATATGCAATTACATGAAATGAATATATTTTTGTATTAAGTATATTCAATTACTTGAAATATATTTATTTTTGTATTAAGTATAGTCAATTACATGAAATATATTATTTTTGTATTAAGTATAGTCAGTTACATGAAATATATTTATTTTTTATATTAATTATATTCAATTACATCATATATTTATTTTTGTATCAAGTACAATCAGCATTTATATGAAATTTAGAAAGCAGAATTAAAAAATCGTAAATAATATCAAAAGTGAACCGCTGATGCATCTTCCATAAGGCATAAATCTTTAGCAAATTGCCTTTAAGCGTTTTCATTTTATGGCCCTTAAAGCAGAGGCTCCTTGGCCAAATATCCATTCAAACAGGCGTCTGGAATTATCTTACTGAGAGAGAGGAAAAGGGGATATTTGAGGGTCAACTTTGTCTCTTTTTGTTCTCGCTCTCTATGTCTCTTTTTATTCTCGGTCTCTGTCTCTCTTTCTGTCTCGCTCTCTGTCTCTCTTTCTGTCTCGCTCTCTGTCTCTCTTTCTGTCTCGCTCTCTGTCTCTCTTTCTGTCTCGCTCTCTATCCCTCTTTTTACCCTCGTCTCTTTTTATCTCGCTCTCTCTCTCTCTGTTTATCCATGTCTCTTTTTGTCTCGTTCTCAATCTCTGTTTATGTTGATCTTTATTTTTTTTTCTTTATCTCCCTCTCTACTTCTCTTTTTACCCTTGTCCCTTTTTGCCTTTTCTCTCTTTTTTTACCCTGTTTCTTTTGGTCTAGCTCTTTATCCCATGTTTAATCGTTTTTTACTTTCCTTTTGTCTTTTCTTACGCTCTTTGTCTCTGTTTTTTCTTTTCTTTTACCTTCTTTGTCTCCGTTCTTCTATAAAAATCGCGGTCGATAACACTCCTTCCCCTCCTTCCGAAATGGTGTCGGAAGATGAATTAAGGCCAATCTCATTAACAACACCAATCAAACAACACAACAAGAACACCCATTTGATATCCCTTCCTCTTATCTACACCCCCCCACCTCACCCCACCCCCACCCCCCCTGCCCCTACTCCCCCTTGACACCGTGCCTTTGCCGGTATCAGTTTCCCATGATGGTGCCATTGTTCAGCATGAATACCACGCTAGCCCCATCCCGCGTAGATTATGGTAATTGGCTTTGTTGCATACATATTGCAACGATGGAGGGGGGCGGGGGAGGGGGAGGGGAGAGGGGGGGAGTAGGGGCTTTTCCTCCCGGTTTGACGATACGGAGAGTCATTGTTGCGTGTGACGGGAGACTGAGGCGAGAGATGGGCGGTGGGCGGCGTCGAGTCCCATGGTGGTTGACGGGTCTTAGCTCCGTGGGCGGGGGATGGTGGGTGGGTGGTGGTGGTAGGGGGGGGGGGGGGATG
>NC_091573.1:29290287-29295287 GCF_042767895.1 Penaeus vannamei
CCGCCCCGTGTTTTTTAGCGTTGGGAGGCGAGAGAGGGAACACCATGGGGGGGGGAGAGGGGGGGAATAAAGGAGGTGAAGGGGGAAATAAAGGAGGTGAAGGGAAAGAGATAAAAGGGGGGGGGGATAAAGGAGATGAAGGAGAGAAAATAAAGCAGGGGACACCAAAGCGCCCCGTGTTTTTTAGCGTTGGGAGGCGAGAGAGGGAACACCATGGGGGGGAGGGGGGGGGGATAAAGGAGGTGAAGGGGGAAATAAAGAGGTGAAGGGAAGGAGATAAAAGGGGGGGGGGAGAAAAGGGGGGAAATACCAGGGGGGGGGGGGGATAAAGGAGATGAAGGAGAGAAAATAAAGCAGGGGACACCAAAGCGCCCCGTGTTTTTTAGCGTTGGGAGGCGAGAGAGGGAACATCATGGGGGGGAGGGGGGGGTAAAGGAGATAAAAGGAAGGAGATAAAGGGGGGAAATATAGGGATTGAAGGGGAGGAGATAAAGGAAGGGAGATAAAGAGGTAAATACCAAGGGGGGGGGGGGGTAAAGGAGATAAAAGAAGGGATATAAAGGGGGGAAATACCATGTGGGGAAATAAAGGAGATAAAGGGAAGGAGATAAAGGGGGAAAATAAAGGAGATAAAGAGAAGAAAATGAAGGAGGGAACACCAATGGGGGGAAATAAATGAGATGAAGGAGAGAAAATAAAGGAGGGAACACCATGGGGGGGGGGGGTAAAGGAGACGAAGGGAAGAAAATGAAGGAGGGAGTACCATGGAAGAAAAAGGAAGATAAAGGAGGAAATACCATGGGAAAAATAAAGGAAAAGGACACCATAGGGGAAATAAAGGGAAGAAAATTTAAGGAGGGGACACCGTGAGGAAAATAAAGGAGGGAACAGCATGCAGGAAATAAAGGAAGGGAACACCATGGGGGGAAATAAAGGAGACAAAAGGGAAGGCGAAAGGAACAGCAGCGACGAGGGAAACTGGGGAAAAAAGGAGAAAGGAATGGAAAATAAAAAGGGAATAAAGGAAAGAGAATAAGAATAACATCATGGGAGAAAATAAGAAAAAAAAGGAACAAAGAACAAAAGAGAGAAAAAAAATGTGTAAGGGGGTGACGAAAAAATATAAGAAATAAATAAAGAAAAGGACAATAACACCTTTAAAAGAACAAAAAAAATGACGCAAAAAATTGCAACAACAAGAATGATACCACCAATAAAAATGAAGAAAAAGAATCAACACAAAGAGAAAAAAAGAAGAAAAAGAAGCATGAAAATACCTTTAAAAGAAGAAGAAAGAAAAATGGAATAAAAATGAGAAAATAGACAGCAACAGTAAGGCTAAAATGACCATGAAAAATTGAATAAATAAATAAAGATATTAACGATAATAATGACACCAAATGCGAAAATAAGAGAAACGAAAGAAAAGAAAAGAAACAACAAGAAGAAGAATAACACGACCATTAAAAGGGAAGAAAACTAAAGAAACGGAAGAAAAAGATATCAAGAAAGATAATGAAAGAAAGATAAGAAAAAGAAATACAATAAAATGTAAAAAAAATTACCATCCCGTTTTTGCTGTTTTTGTTTGTTTGTTTGTTTTCTTGCTTCTTGTTTCTTTGTGGGGATAATTGGATTTTTTTTGTAACTTTTGTCATCGTTATTGTCGCCAATGACACTATCATTATGATGATGGTGATGACGATGATGATGATGATGATGATGATGATGATAATGATAATAATAATAATGATAATAATAATTATGATAATGATAATAATAATAATGATAATAAAAGCATTAATAATAATAATAATAATAATAATAATAATAATAACAAAAGTATTATTAATATTAATAATAGTAACGGTAATGATAATAATAATGATAATAATAATAATAAAAACATTAATAATAATAATAATAATAGTAATGGTAATGGTAATAACAATGATGATAATAATAATTATAATAGCAATAACAATAACAATTATGATAATAATAATAGTAATAATAATAAGAGCGATAATGATAATGAAAATAATAATAAAAATAATAATGATATTAATAATAAAGAAAACTACTAATATATACTAGCTACGGTTATAAAGGTAGTGACAATAGTGACGCTATCATCAATCATTATATTTTTCAATGATAATTATAATTGATGTCCTTTATGTCTATTCTCTCTTCCAGGACAAGAAGAGTGACAAATTAAAATAATTCCCTCCTTCCATCTTTCCCATTCTCTTTTCTTAAGGAAGAAGGGGAAGACGGAGCAAATCTTCGGACAAGTCAAGCTTCGTATAATATAACACTGTTGATGGTTGTTCTCCCACTTGCCTTGGTCTGTGGCATTGCAACTTTCACCTCCGGGGTTTTCCTGGTCTGACGGAGGTGCAGGGGTGGGGGTGGGGTAGGTGGGTGGGTGGGGGCGGTGTGACGGAGGTGAGGGTGGGGTGGGGTGGTGTGGGGTGGGGGGGGGGGTTAAGGTGGGGTGGGGATGGGGTGAGGTTTCGTTGGAGGTTTGGAGGTATGTTTGCGTTTTTGTTTTGTTTTGTTTTGTTTTGTTTGTTTCTTTTTTTTCAGGGGAGAGGGTGTTTGTTTCGTGTGTGGTAAGGAGTTGGTGTTATGTACCGGGATAAGATGTTTGGATTGTCTGTTTTGTGTTGATTATAAACAAGCACATACACTCACCCACACACAAACAAGCAAACACAATTAAACAAGCAAACACACACACGGAAACACAAACACACACAAGCAAACAAACACAATTACGCCCCCTACACACACAAACAAACAAACACAATTAAACAAACAAACACCCACACGGAAACACAAGCACAATTACACCCCCAATCAAACACAAACAAACACAGACGCACATACACACACAAACACAATTATTACCCCCTCACACAAACAAGCAAACACAATTAAACAATCCAAGAAACACACACCCACAAGAAAACGAACACAATTACACAACCAAACAAACACAGACGCACATACAAACAAACACAATCACAATTACAGCCCCTCAAACAAACACCAATACACAAACAAACACAGACGCACATACAAACAAACACAATCACAATTACACCCCCTCAAACAAACATCAACACACAAACAAACACAGACGCTCATACAAACAAACACAATCATATTTACACCCCCCAAACAAAAACAAAAACTACAAACAAACACAGACGCACACACAAACAACCACAATCACAATTACAACCCCTCCTCTCAAACAAACACAAACACAATTACACACCCTCCCCTCAAGCAAACACACAAACAAACACACACAGACGCACATAAAAACAAACAATTACACCCCTTACGCACAAGCAAACACAAACACAGTTACAACCCCTCCTCTCAAACCAACACAAACACAATTACACACCCTCCCCTCAAACAAACACAAACACACAAACAAACACACACGCACATACAAACACAATCACAATTACACCCCCCTCAAACAAACACAGACGCACATACAAACAAACACAATCACAATCACCACCCAAACAAACACAAACACTAGAAACACAATAACCCGCCCTCCAAACAACCACAAACACAATTACACCCCCCTCAAACAAACACAAACACACAAACAAACACAGACGCACGCAAAGCAGCTATCTCGTTCCTTCCCCGGGTATATACTTCATGCCAAAGCCCCGACCTTTTAGCCTGTCAAGGTCATTGGGTCTTTGTGTTTACAAGCGGCGGCGTTTTGCATGTCTCGGGTTTCGTTCTTTTAGTTGTTGTTTTTTTAGAGGACTTTGTTTCTTCGTTCGGTTCTCTTTTGTTGTTATTTGTCTCTGTTCTTTCTTTTGATGTTGGTTTGTTTGTTGATTTTTTTTCTCGTTGGTGTTGTTTTTGTAGTTGTTGTTGTTGTTGTTTTTCTTCTTCTTTCTTTATTTGTCCATAGTATTTTTTCTTTCTTTTATACATATACATACATACATACACACATATATATGTATATATATATATATATATATATATATATATATATATATATATATATATATATATATATATATATATATATATATATATATATATATATATATACATAATGTATATTGGAGAATCCAAACCTATATTAGGTTTCCTCCATATTCTTCCTTTTCTTCCAATTCGCCTTCTTCCTCTTCCTTTCGTTATCTTCCTCTCCTATTTTCTTCATCTTCTCTCTCTCTTTATTTCCCACCTCCTTCTTCCCCGAATTTCCACTCATCTCTTTCTCCCTCTTCTTTCTCTTCCTTTTTTCATACCTCTTATCTGTCTCTCCTCTCTCCCCCTTCTATCTTCCCCTTCTCCTCTCTCGTAATCTCTATCCTCCCCTTCCTCATTTTCTCTTCTTCCTCTCCTCCATTTTATGCACGATTTAGGATGCACATTTCCCCTTCTTTACTAAGAGATGAATTAATATTCTCCTTCGCAGTTCTCTTAATAACGTTTGGGTTGCATGACAGACCGAGTCGAATTTTAATCACGAGAAAACGTTTCTGAACATCACTTTCATTAGTGAAAGAAAATGAGGGAAAAGTTAATGATGGTAATAATTATTTCACCTTCAAGTTGGTTGGGTATTTTCAGTTTTTTCTTTTATATGATTGTTGGGATTTATTTGTTTTGCTTTTGTTATTAATTATTTCTAAAGCTGTTGTTAATTCTTGAGACGTACAAAATTTGTATTCACATGCATACACATACGTACATAAGTATATGCTTGTGTGTGTATATATTTGTATATGTATTTTCTTTTCTTTTATCTTTGTTTCTTTATTAATGAGTTCATTAATTATCTGCAATGGTTTCAGTTTCATATAAAACTAATCGAAATGAAACATAAATTAGACTTTATGTATTCAGACGAAAATAATGGATGGTTAAGTGAAGATAAAGAAACCACATATCGTGTGTGTGTGTTTGTGTTTGTGTGTGTGTGTGTATGTGTGTGT
>NC_091573.1:29297787-29300287 GCF_042767895.1 Penaeus vannamei
GTACAACCCAGCTCTAATGTTCCTAGTTCAAGTGGCCTTAAAAAAAGCCCGGATAGAAAGGGTTAAATCAATTAGTCACACTGATTTATTAATGGTACAGAGAGTAGGAACAATCCATTACGGTGGAACGCAACTGGTGTGTCTCTACTACAATCGTGTATCGTGTGTGATTTATACATAGAAAAAAAAAATGAAAAAAGGATTATGCTAATGGTAGGCCTACATGTTAAAGAATCCACGTGTTTTCTGGATTCAAGGCTAATAAATTCATGATATACGATTAAAGTTAATTGAGAACGGTATTATAAGTGATCTAAGTTATCTATTAATTAACTGACGGACCCGATTTAAGCTTAGGTGCTTAAATGGCCTTAGTGACATTGTTAATGAAACTCGCTAGAAATTTTTTCATTTGTCAAACATAGAATAGATTTTTTTTTTTTTTTTTTTGTATTTGTATTCAACATTCATTTTCTTTTAATCTATTCATATTTTAGGAAGCGCCTTTCTCGATAATTATTGTGTTATGAATCTAAGGTTTAGCAAGTGATATACATGTATAGTAAATGGATAAATTTACAAGTGTAAAACAGTTTTTTCCCCAGGTATCAGAGAAACACGAATATTTAATGTATCCAACACACAAGATTGACATTCTGTATCTGATATCTGATGATACCAAAAATCAAAGTTATTTTTCCGAATCTCTTTAACTAGCTAAATATTTCTCTTAAATGTATATATCCCTTACATTTGCTATTTAATTCCATACATGGCAAAAGCCGCTGAGATTGTTTAATTCACTGTCTATATTTCGTATTTGCAAAACAGCTGAATGAGCAAGGAGTAATTTCTTCTCAGTCAAGAACGGTGGATAAGACTATTTTCCCCCGAGGCGTGTGCGGGGCTTTTGCTGTAGCCCGAATAAGCATGTAGCTTTACCAGCGACTGTCTTAAGGTCTAGGGTTTCCAGTTCTTGTTCTCACAAGAGTTGACAGTGCTTTGACATTATTCATAACGTCGTGGAGTTCAGTGGCCTTTTGTGTAAGTGCTTCTCTCTGTGCTGAACACGGACAATGTGTTTTAGTTATAGAATATAATATTAATAAGAATACTCGTTATTGTTAGTAGTAATAGTAGTTTTACTATATCATCATTATCATTATCATTATTATCATCATCGTCATCACCATTATCATTATCATTATCATTATCATCATCACCATCACCATCACTATCACCATCATCATCGTCATCATTATCATCATCATCATCATCATTATCACCATTATCATTATCATTATCATTATCATCATCATCATCACTATCACCATCATCATCGTCATCATCATCATCATCATCATCATCATAATCATCATCATCACAATCACCATCATCATCGCTATCTACACACATATCAATACGCTTTTTTTATGAACAAACACATTTTTGGTCTAATATTCAATAAATGCTCAACCTGTTCTTCTATGAATATAAGTGCCAGTCTGCTATGCTAAACACTCTTTCCTTGCAAATGTATATTGTTATATTGTTACATAATTAATCTCTCTAGCCAGTGTAGGAAATAGCATTAATGTATTCTATGGATATGCCTATAGAACATTAATGATCTAGGGAACTTCCGAGTCAATTAAGTTCCCACAGGAACCGGTCTACTAGCAACATTAATGCATTTAGGAACCGCTTCGTTGGCTCCTGCATAATATATTTAGACGTTGTTCACTTTGCAGAGAAGGTGGGCTTGGATGCGTTGGTTACTGTAGTGTAATGTTCTAGTACCTAAAGGCCCTATCACACTATCACTTTTTTTAGTAATTTTCTTGCGTTTCCGAATGAACATTCCGTATGAAAGTCGACTGACTCATGTGTAAACAAACATGACACTATAGGGGGTCCTTGGAATCACACGAAGATTCTCATACGCATTACTTTATTTTAATTGAAGTATGATGGTGTATATTGTGTATACGAATGTTCTAAAATATTAGCATATGTTTACTCTCACTCATTCTCTCTAATTTATTAACAGCACAAGGTCAAGACGGAAATTAGTCAGACGGAAACGTTCGTAACCGTCTTCGTCTGGGAGGCTTTCCGTTCGCTGACGATACTTGCGGAGAGCCTCAAATTCAGACGGAAATGCAAAAATTGACAGAAAATATGATGGCGTGATAGGGCCTTCAGGAAAGGTATTTTGAGGGTTACTGTAGTGTAAAGTTCTAGTACCTAAGGACAGGTATTTTAAAGGTTGTAATAACTCTTGGTTTTCATATCAGCTTGTGTTTATTAAGAGTTAGAGAGGAAAGAAAAGAGGCACAGAATTAGGCAAAACCAATAAATGACTGTTATCTTCAAAGGGTCGTTACGTCCAAAGTGAAATAACTACAGTATCGCGTCGTGGCTCCAGCAATTATAGATAATGAGTGTGCTATATATAACAGAGTGTATGCTATTTAGATGTAAATATAGAAAGACGGAG
>NC_091573.1:29307787-29310287 GCF_042767895.1 Penaeus vannamei
ATTCTGCTAACTATCTAACCAACAAACTAACCAACACGATCGAAAACATAATCTTGGCGAAGGTAATAATATTAGTGACAATGCCACACATATATATTTCACTGTTATTTTTCTACAATTCATCAGAAACATCAACAGAACATTGACCCAAATTGGACGAAATTCTCTTCACAAGTTGGTCTACTCATTGTTCGAAAGAAATGGATTCTGTCACGTATGAAAAATGGAACCTTGCTTTCAATTGGGATCATAGAATTGTGCCGGAAATAGTTCCATAATTCGATTTTATTTATTTCAGTTTTTTTATTTATTTTATTTCTAATTTATTATTTTTTTGTTGTTGTTGTTATTTATTTATTTTTTTGCCTGAAATAGTTCCATAATTCGATTTTATTTCTTTTATTTTTTTCATATCTATATATTTTTTGGTATTTTTTTATTTACTTATTTTTTATTTCTTATTTATCTATTTTTTTGTGGGGAGG
Source organism: Penaeus vannamei (assembly GCF_042767895.1). Classification (NCBI taxonomy): domain Eukaryota; kingdom Metazoa; phylum Arthropoda; class Malacostraca; order Decapoda; family Penaeidae; genus Penaeus; species Penaeus vannamei. The sequence goes on from NC_091573.1 coordinate 29,308,273, forward strand.
AGCGTCTTCAACCTCAAATAAACAAATAGTTCTTCTTGTTATTATTTTTATTTCTTCTTTCTTTGATAGATGTATGTTAAATCTGAAGATGAATTAAGAGAAATACCTTAAATACAATAATTTTTAAGAGGGATAGGGGATGGTGGATATATGATTTTTAGTGCCCTTTACATTGATAGTTTTGTGTGTTTAGTTTTGTAATATATTTACAGAAATAACACCAATTGTGTTATGATTTACGTATTTATTAATAACCAAATAACATATTGAATATATGCAAAAAGGTTCAATATTCCTTCGTAGACATCCCTATCAATTATTAAATTAATAAAATATTAGATTAAAACATAGGACAAAAACTTTTTCGTAGACTTAATTACCTGTCACTATTTATCTAGACTTATTATATTAGCCATATTATCATTTACCTAGACTTACCTGTTAAACTGATAAAATATTGGAAAAATACATATACCAACAACTTTAGCATAAATCTGTGGCAAACATTTATTATATTCTTAAATGACACGTCCTTTGTCAGCAGAAAAAAAAAATAAAAGTTAAGATCTCCAACAATTTGACTTAATAGCAAAGTTCTGACAGAAAAAAAAAAAAAAAAATACAACGTTGACCTGGGCTTGAACTATTAATCTTTTCTGCTGTGCAGTTTGTCAACATAAATATCTGTTTTGAAAAACGGATTGGATTTTTCCCTCATATATCAAACCGATACAATCTGGCCTCATGTAAGGACGGGGTATTTTTTCTCACTATTCCTTTTTTGATTCTCTTGATAGTAAGTTTATATGCGCACGCACATATATACACATACACAAACACGCATAAATACATATGTGTGTGTGTGTTTGTGTGTGTGTGTGCGCGCGCGCGCGCGTGTGTGTGTAGTTAGATATCTGTGTATTAAAGACACCAATAATGAGAAAAATACACTCGCTTCACAGGTATACTTACATAAAAATGACAATGATTACTTGAAGCACTCAGAGAGCGCATACCTCCGTCAAGGCAATAGGGTCAATGATGCAATAAAAAAAATGTGTGTGTGTGTGTGTGTGCGTGTGTGTGCGTCTCTTGTGTGTGTGCGTCTCTGTGACATAATCACCTCTTTCATTTAATAAACATCTGGATTCGGATCTCCACCAATATCCAATGGCATTTAAGTTAGGCTAAATCACACCTCTGGCAAAAGTTTCATAAAAGTCTTTTCTTCATATCTTGTTATTCTGCTAACTATCTAACCAACAAACTAACCAACGTGATCGAAAACATAATCTTGGCGAAGGTAATAATATTGATAACAATGGCACACATATATTTCACTGATATTTTTCTACAATTAGTCAGAAACGTCAACAGAACATTGACCCAAATTGGACGAAATTCTCTTCACAAGTTGGTCTGCTCATTGTTCGAAAGAAATGGATTCTGTCACGTATGAAAAATGGAACCTTGCTTTCAATTGGGATCATGGAATTGTGCTTGAAATAGTTCCATAATTCGATTTTATTTATTTCAGTTTTTTATTTCTTTATTTTATTTCTAATTTATTCGTTTTTTTATTGTTCTTATTTATTTATTTTTTTGCCTGAAATAGTTCCATAATTCGATTTTATTTCGTTTAATTTTTCATTTCTTTGTTTTAATATATCTGTATTTTTTAATTCTTTTTATTTATCTATTTTTATTTATTCTATTTTCATGGTGGGGCAATGGCTGGGGGAGGAGCGTCTTCAACCTCAAATAAACAGATAGTTCTTATTTTTGTTATTTTCTTTTTATTTCTTCTTTCTTTGGTAGGTGTGTGTTAAATCTGAAGATGAATTAACAGAAAAACCTTCAATACAATAATTTTAAGGTGGATAGGGGGATGGTGGAGGAAGTGGAGTCTTCAACTTCAAACATTTTTAGTGTCTTTTTCATTGATGGTTGTGTGTTTAGTTTTGTAATATATTTACAGAAATAACACCGTGTTATGATTTACGTATTTATTAATA
>NC_091573.1:29320287-29322787 GCF_042767895.1 Penaeus vannamei
TGTGTGTGTGTGTGTGTGTGTGTGTGTGTGTGTGTGTGTGTGTGTGTGTGTGTGTGTGTGTGTGTGTGTGTGTGTGTGTGTGTGTGTGTGTGTGTGTGTGTGTAGGTGTGTGTACATATATATACATCTATCTATCTATCTATATATATATATATATATATATATATATATATATATATATATATATATACAAATAACAATATATCCATATCTATAACCATCTACTAATACATTTTTATCTCTATCGATATATCCATCTCTAACTATATATATCTTTCTAAACACACACACACACACACACACACACACACACACACACACACACACACACACACACACATATATATATATATATATATATATATATATATATATATATATATATATATATATATATATGCATATACATATACATACACACACATACACACATATAAATGTGTGTGTGTGCGTGCGTGTCCGGTTACGCGTATGTTTGTAATCATACATGTGTGTTTGTTTTCATAAACACATTGTATATTATTCTGCCTCCTGGATCACAGATAATGTGATTCCTCTTACAACTGATCGTCGTCGTCACATCAAAGGCATTTCACTTTCTAGGTAATTGACATGAGTAATCTACTCGCATCATTACACTATATTACATTTCTAGATATGTATTCATGTTACATTTCTGCATATTCCGAGATAAATCAGTGCAAATTGATAATTGGCTTATGTGTGATACTATGTATATATATATATATATATATATATATATATATATATATATATATATATATATATATATATATATATATATATATATATATATATATATATATATATATATATATATATATATATATATATATATATATATATATATATATATATATATATATATAAACGTTTACACACACACACTGTAGGATTTCTTCCTTTTTCAGTTCATTATTGCGAGGTTATTTAGCAGCACCGCCCTTACCTCATTGGAGTCCAGCGCTCTTATGACTCGACAATCGCGGCTGTATGTATGTGTATGAGTGTGTGTGTCTTTGTGTATATTTATCTAAAAGAGTTAGAGAGAGGGGGGAGAGAGAGAGGGAGAGAGAATGAGGGAGGGGGAGAGAGAGAGAAAGAGGGAGGGAGGAGGAGGAGAGAGAAAGATAGCGAGAGAGAGAGAGAGAGAGAGAGAGAGAGAGAGAGAGAGAGAGAGAGAGAGAGAGAGAGAGAGAGAGAGAGAGAGAGAGAGAGAGAGAGAAAGAGAGACAGAGAGAGAGAGAGAGAGAGAGAGAGAAGCAGAGGCAGACAGACAGACAGCCGAACTCGATCTCTGTGTAGCTGATTTGAGATAAGTATACGTGTGTTTACGTCGCCATCCCATATTCCTTGCGTTGGTGAGAACATTTTTAATAAGGATGGCGCGATGAATTAACAATAACATTTCTGTACATTACGCTTTATATAAGGTTGATGATGTAAACATTTAATTATATACACATTTTCGAGAATATTCAGTCTCCTGTTTAATTATCTTTCTCTAAAAGAAAAAAGGAAAACCATTTTTGCGTTTCGAATTTAAGTTTTACTCATTATAATCTTGTGATGTTAATGATTTTCGTGATTATGGATTTAATATCAATAAGGATAATGACAATGGTGACGTTAATTACCAAAATAATAGAATACTAATGAAATGTAGTGACTTTTAATAGGGAATGACGTATTTATGCATGTTTGTAATTTTGAACAAGAATGATTTTGGATGCTATTCCAGTATTACTAATCAACCTCAAAGTAATCCATTGAAACTTATTTCTATGTATGTATGTATGTGTTTCTGTATTTCATATATTGATATATATTAAATACATATATGTATGTATGTATGTATTTCATATATAAATATATATGAAACACATACGTGTATATATATATATATATATATATATATATATATATATATATATATATATATTTACATACACTGAAGCACGTACATACCCACAAATTCACATGCACATGGAAGTAGTTAGGCATAAAAAGAAGCGTATTTGTCTTGAGCTTTTGTTTCCCTTTCCGTGTTTGCTCTCCGGCGTCTGTTCCCGCGTGCAACAGGGCCAAGCAACGCAAAAAGGCCTCGTGCAACACATTTCTTCAGGCAAAGCTCCCGTTATGTTAAAGTACGCTGACCCTTGTTTGTTGAGCTTTAATCCCAACAGTCGGAGGTAACCAGATCTAGGGAAGAAGGTATGTATGTTTATTTATTTATTTCGTAGGGAATAACAATAGATTTCTTACGTTATGAGAGTATATATTTCTTTTTTTGTCGTAGCGAACAATGGGTTATATAAAGAGCAACTTTGGTGGCGTAGAGGGCGAGGGAAGAGCAACTCTTGCGAAGGAAGAATCAAAGTAAGGGAATGTTGCAAAGCCAAATTGCAGTTAGGGAACGAAGCGACATTTTACCTGCTTTGTGTGTTCGGATGTTTGTTTGTATGTTTGTGTTTTTTGT
>NC_091573.1:29365287-29370287 GCF_042767895.1 Penaeus vannamei
GAGAGAGACGGAAGGAGAAAGAGAAAGACGGAAGGAGAAAGAGAGAGACTGAGACAGAAGCAGACAACGAAAGTTCACACAAGAGCGCCTTGACATATTGCATCATGAATATGACATTCCTTTACCACTGACACTTCAGAAAGATATATTTTCGGAACACGACGAGAATATGTAAAAGGCACGATTTGGGTAGAAGAAAGAAACATTACATTGATTATACTTCAGCGATTTAATATTTCTACTAATTCTTAAGAAATTAAAACCAAAAACCAATTCCTTGAAGCTAAAAAGAAAAATAATGGATAAAGCAACAGAAAATTCAGGAATTATATAGATAAGCAGACATAGACTGTGCCTTAAAGAATTATTAATAACAAACAAAGTCCTTGATTTAGCATGATATTCCGAGTACCCTGATGCATAAAAAGCGAGTAGTTAAGCATTTACTATCTAAATTATGTGTACTTTAGTCAATTTATAAAGCTATCGTGGGACACTCAATGATTATTAAGGCACACGAGCTGCCTCTTCCTGTTCTGTAATTATGCAGAATCTTATGGTTTTAACAACGTATCATCATAGAGAGTGATAGAGCAGAAAAACATAGTTAATTACATTGATATAGATATTAGTGCTAATAAAGTTACTTCGAAGGTATATATCCCGTGATTCAGTATCTTCTCGTTAGTTGTGTTATTCATCTTGTTTTCTTTATTGTCACTGTCATTATTATTATTATTATCATTAGTATTATCATTAACGTTGTTAGTATTACAACATATGTAGTTATTTTTTATTTCTTTGTCTCTTACCTTTATGTTGTTATTATCCTTTATTTTATTAGATCTTTATATTATTTTCAAAGTAATATTTCTTAAACCTCGACCTCCTTCTTTATCGCAATCGTATATAATTTTAGACATAAATACATTCATCAAATCATCACACCCCTATTTTATTTTAAAAATCATATTACCTAAACCTCGATCTACGAACTTTCCTTAATCACATCCCTAATTTATCAAAAACCTCGACCCACAGACTTACAGCTTGATCACATTTCTGATATAATGTATAAACCCCGACCGCACTAAACCCTAATAAAACGTAACTCCATAAGTCTTTCCCTCCCGTCGGCCGCCCGTGACACAACACGTGTTATCCTCCTAGGTCGTCATCGCCCACTGCAGATTATAGCCGTGTTCCCCGCAGAGGCTTTTAATGAGATCCACGACTCTTTAATGGGAGAGATCTGGGGTCACGCATACCATTTTTCACGTGGGTATTAGGCGGCTGAGATCGGGGGGTTATTTTGGCTTGTGCGTGGTAGGCGGGTGGGGAGGGGAGGGAGGGAGGGAAATGGGGGGGGGGGAGTGTGGGTAGTGGAGGAGGGGTTAGGTTGAGGGAGAAGGGGTGGTGGCGGAAGGGTGGTTGGAGGTGGAGAGGAAGGGATGGGGAGCGGGGCAGAGCGGGTAGTGGAGGGGAGAGGGTTGGGTTGAGAGATGGAGGGAGAAAAAGGGAGGGGAGGGTGGTGGTCGAAGGTTGGGTGAAGAGGAGGAAAAGGGGAAGAGCAGAAGGATGTGGAAGTGGAAGAGGAAGAGAAGAAGGAGGAGGAGGAGATATTTGGTTGGTGTGACGTGTTTCCAGAAATGATATGGGTAAGGCTTCGACAGAGGAACAGGAACACAAACGCTAGCGTGCACAACACACACTCTAGAATATATATGAGTTATTATTCCGGTGGACGGACGGTGCTCGTGCGTTCATAGACAACAGTACCAATCAATCAAAGTAAATATTAATCAAAGTAAATCAAAGTAAATATTACATGATGATCATAAAAGAAAATTAAGTAAAGCACTGACGTAGAGATCTATACCATCCCTCATTTTAACTTACTGAACTGAAATACAGATACTGAACATACTGCCAAGACTTGACAAAATGTAAGCAGCAATGATGGTTCAAGAATATTCATATTTCGGATAACAATCAGTGTTCGTTAATAGTCTTTATATCTTTATTTTCATGCATGTTTAAAAAAGGAGGCTTTCTAATAGCGTTTAGTAAAGGCCTATTATGAGTCTGTGGATAAAACAGGCGGTAACATTGTACAAATTGTTGTGTATTGTAAATGACAGGAAGTTGATACATCCACATCTATCACTGTTAAATGGTTTTAATGCTAACGCTTTAAACTAGTTATATCTGCACCCTTTTGCGTTACAGAATTATGATTGCATGCACAGTAATAGGCCTTTATGGATGTCTTATAAAATTATTTCGCATGTCATAACTAGTGGAATTAAAGTTAATAGACCGTAAGAAAGTTCGATATTGCGATAAGGAAAACAGTGTCATATAAATCAACACAGATCCCATAAAGGCCAATTTTGGGTAATAATTTTCTTTCGTATTTAGATGCATGTTAATTCATGTTACACTGCGAACATACATACATCATACTAGAATGTGATCGTTAAAAATAAAGATTGATGCAAAAATAAAGAAATTGAAAATAATAGTCATCTAATACTCTTAGATGACCAAAAAAAATAGCAAAAAATATCCTTATATTCGTAATAAGTAAACTCCGTGTCTTTATGTGTCATTACAGAAACATTTTCACTTATGATTATATGGCAACTTGTCATCTGTTCGTTGCTGTTAGATACTACCTTAATTATTATTATTTCATTGTTTATTTATTCATTTATTTATTTTTATTTTTTATTATTATTTTTTTTTTTTTTTTGGGGGGGGGGGGGTAATGTTGGTTCTCGACTTTATTCAAAGTAAAAACTAACCTTCACATGAAGTTATGAATTCATAACATGAAAATTTGAAGAGTATATATAAATAATCCTACACAATACTAGACTTGCCAAGCTCTGAGAAGAGATAGCAGGATTAGGCTGTTAAGGTCTTAGCTTGAGGTCACGGCTACAGTGCACGCCATATGCTCTTCGCTTGACTTTCTGAAACACGTTGATATTAATGTGAGTGGACACGCTGGTGAACGGGGTATGTGGTACAAGGTGATGTACCTTGTTCCAGAATACTGCGTGTTGCCTGGTTATATCTCCTGTGTTTATTGGCGCGCGTGTGTGTTGTGTGTGTGTGTGAGTGTGTGTGTGTGTGTGTTTGTGTGTGTGTGTGTGTGTGTGTGTGTTTGTGTGTGTGTGTGTGTGTGTGTGTGGTGTGTGTGTGTGCGTGCGTGTGTGTGTGTGTGTTTTGCTTGCGTGTGTGTGTGTGCGTGTGCGTGTGCGTGTGCGTGTGTGTGTTTGTGTGTGTGTGTGTGTGGGTGTGTGTGTATGTGTGTGTGTGTTTGCTTGCGTGTGTGTGTGTTTGCGCACGCACGTGTGTGTGTGTGTGTTTGCGCACGCACGTGTGTGTGTGTGTGTTTGCGTGTGTGTAGGTCATTAAAATATGTAATATCTCTCGCTGCTAGAGAAGAGGATGCCCATAAAACGTCCATCCGCGAGACAGCTTACATATAAATGGCTCTCTGACAACGCCTGTGTCGTGTATGGCGTCTCTAATTTAGTCGGCCTCGAGGCTTCCGCGAACCACGCCGTGTGTCGCTTGTCCGGTGAGGTCGTGACATAGGGTGACCTCAGACTCGAACTTGTTATCCTCCAAGCACAGACAATTATTTCGAGACTAAGCAAAGAAAAGAAATAAATGGTCAGAAGGTGAATATCTCATGATCACGAGAACGTATGAAAGGAGAAAAGAATGATTGAAAAATGTTAATAGTGGAACTAAAGAGAATTAAAACAGACTTTAATACTTCAAAGAGAATTCAAAGAGACAAGAAAATTAAATCCTCATTCATAATAAATTCTTCTATAAAAAAAAATGTCGTAATTATCAGATTTCAATCACCATCACTTAATTTATTTTCTTTATCATGCATTTACCCCGTACTATTTATTTGTTTATCATCATCATCATCATCATCATCATCATCATCACCATCACCACCACCATCATCATCATCATCATCATCATCATCACCATCATCATCATCATCATCATCATCATCATCATCATCATGTATATGTAACAAAAACTCAAAACTCTTTACACTGACAGAATAGTCACAAACAGATTGAGATTCAAAGTATCAATCTCAAAAAATATATACATATTTCAGAGGATATCCTCACATTTTTGCCATTCATGTTTTTATCTGACAATAATTCTTCTTGCCTCCGGGTTGTGCTGACCTTTTTTATCTCTTCATCTTTCAGAGAGGAATGTACTACGTAACTCCGACGTACTGAAAAGTGGGTTGTCTCCCGTAGATTTTTGTCGGCTGTCAACATTATTACTACTACTACTACTACTACTACTACTACTACTAAAACTACTACTACTACTACTACTACTACTACTAAAACTACTACTACTACTACTACTACTACTAAAACTACTACTACTACTACTACTACTGCTATTATCATTATTATTATTATTATTATTATTATTATTATTATTATTATTATTATTATTATTATTATCATTATCATTATTATCATTATTATTATTATTATTATTATTATTATTATTATTATTATTATTATTATTATTATTGTTATTATTATTACTTTAAAGATTATTATTATAATCATTACCATTATTACTATCATTACAATTCATATGATAGTATTATCATCATTATTATTATTCAAATAGCATTTTTTATATAATCATTGACATTATTATTTTTCTTATTATATATATCATTATCATCATTATCATTCGTATCTTTCCCATTACCATTAGCTTTATCCCTATTTCCATCATCAATATATTAAAATTATTTTTTTCATAATCGTCATTAATATATCAACTGAATTTTTTTTTTTATTCGCTGTTTTTGTTATTTTTGCCATTACCCCGAGCATTATAACTATTATTTCTTTTATGTCATTATATTATCATCATTATCATTAATGATATCATCCCAATCACCATCGCCATCATCATCTTTG
>NC_091573.1:29375287-29377787 GCF_042767895.1 Penaeus vannamei
TGTTTTATGTGTACCAGAGAAATGAGTAAATTGTAGCGCCATCTCGTTTGTAATTACACATTCCCGTACGATAATAGGTACTGTAATGTATGTCTTTGTTTCTTACAACCACAAATTTATGTTTGTCCATGAGACAGTCACATATACCCACTCATATCATTCTACGAGTATTTATCCCTGTCTACCTATCTATCTTTTAGCTTATTTATCATTCTAGCTATATATCTAACAATTAGATATGTGTCTAATTACTTGTCTGTTTATTTATGTAGTTATTATTTATGTATGTAGTTATCTACCTACCTTCCTATAAGTCTGTATATCTATCTCTCTGTCATGTATGCGTGTGTGTGAAATGTAAAACCAAATTACACACCAGTTTGCACCTACCCATATACACATACGTACACATAGATAATTAAATAAAGGAGAGAATGGGAAATGGTTGTAAAGGGCAAAAGAGAGAGAGAGAGAGAGAGAGAGAGAGAGAGAGTGAGAGAGAGAGAGAGAGAGAGAGAGAGAGAGAGAGAGAGAGAGAGAGAGAGAGAGAGAGAGAGAGGGAGGGAGGGAGAGAGAGAGAGAGAGAGAGAGAGAGAGAGATAGATAGAGAGAGAGAGAGAGAGAGAGAGAGAGAGAGAGAGAGAGAGAGAGAGAGAGAGAGAGAGAGAGAGAGAGAGAGAGAGAGAGAGAGAGAGAGAGAGAGAGAGAGAGAGAGAGAGAGAGAGAGAGAGAGAGAGAGAGAGAGAGAGGTGGGAATAGTGAGACATAAAATATTATTGGCAAAACGTTTTCAGATTTTCCTTTTGGCCAATTTATTACTTACACTTGCGTTATATTACAGAAATAAACTCCCCAATACAATAAAAGATAAATTACAAAACTGAAAAATTATCACCATAGATTTTCTTCATAGAATAAACATAACGCCCATAAAGAAGCTTGTTTTTTTATGAATACAAATCTAAATCATGCATAAAATTACCTGAATTCAAGGAAATTAAGGACACTATAAATATATCGACTCCGATTTCTGATTACATAGGGGGTCCTCTGTTTACGACGGTCTCACCTTGCGACGTTACACTGATACTACACTAGAAATCATGTACAGTATTTACAGTTTGTCTTCCATCTGTTCCTTTAGCCCTAGTTATGTTTTCATGTACGTCATAGAAGTGTCTTGTTTGTTTTAAATTATGACTTTAATACATGTAGACATACTGCTTTAACATATGTGAGTGACTTTGGTGCCTATGTACGTCTATACATGTACTGTATTTAGGTGTGTTCCGAATTACGACAAAATTCGGTTTACGACGCCATCGTAGGAACGGATCTCCGTCGTAAGTCGAGGACCCCCTGCAATCGATAATAGGTTTTGATTGTGGTGATAATTTTTGTGGATTGAAATATCTACAAAAAATTCGATTCGATTAAATTCATTCGATTTAATTCTCATTTGATTTTTAGAAAATACATTCTTTTTTTTAATGATTTTTAGAAAATACATGTGTTATTCAAGAATTCAAAACATTCAGAAATTGCATTTGTCCTTTTACTACAGCTTAAGTGAAACACTTTTCAACATATATTTTCTAGATATTAGATGAAAAATGATACTTCAGAGATCCTTTTAACCTTTGATAATCTTAGGATAATTTTATGTTATAATAATGTTATGCTAATGATGATGTTTATAATTTTATGCATGTGGATAATTCTAAAAGTCATAGAAAGCAGAAGGTATGTGCCACAAATATTAACATATAAGTATACAATATATAACTAAACAGTGTATGTGTATGTGTTTGCCTTTTATTATCAATATTATTATTATTATTATTGTGTGTGTGTGTGTGTGTGTGTGTGTGTGTATGTGTGTGTGTGTGTGTGTGTGTGTGTGTGTGTGTGTGTGTGTGTGTGTGTGTGTGTGTTTATGCGTAGGAAGTGCAAGAAAAGCAGGCAAGTTTCCTGTTTTATTATTTCTATGCTTTATTCACTTGTCATTATCATGATTATCATTAATTTTATTATTGTCAATACTATTATTATTATCATTATTTTTATTATTATCATCATTATTGTTGTTATTATTATTATCATCATAATTATTGTTTTTATTATTATTATTGTAATAATTATCATTACTATTATCATTTCTATCATTTTTCTTACAATCATTATTGTTATTATCATTATTTTAACAATTATTGGTTTTGTAAACATTTCTGATTCGGAATAGTAGCCCTTTGCTCTTTAGTAACGAGTTGCTGTATGCAAATTAACAACCTTGACTGCTTGCTTAGGGAAAATATCTCGCCCTCTGTTTAAATATTTACATTTGGTAATATTCACATCATCAGGGCATAATTGTGCATGCGTGTGTGTTTGATTGACGGTAAAATAGGGAGATAAGAGTAAATTGATAAATTAGAGATGGAAATGAATACCGAAACGCTAATGCAAGATGAAATAAGATTATACGAAATAAACGAAGATA
>NC_091573.1:29405287-29407787 GCF_042767895.1 Penaeus vannamei
GTGGGGGGAGGAGTGACAGAAAAAAAATGCATAATACTAATAATTACAATCGCTATCATCACTGGTGCCTTTGTAATTAATAGTAGTAATATTGTTCGTGTTATTGTTTCACTATTTGTATTATTGAATATTGTTATTACTATTACACATTATTATCATCATTACTGACATCATCACTATCATCGTCATCGCCGTTATTATTAAAAACAAATGTGAAGAGAACATAAAAGAATAGAATATTTCGAACCAAATTTTGATTTCAGTTGAATTTTGAACGAACCTAAAAAATATGCCGCTTTTCAAATGGCGTGGATTATCATGTCTATTACATTATCTAAATAAGCAGAGAGTTTGTAAACCATTTTTCACAGAGATTCCTTTCATCTCAAATAGATCTCTGTCACCGGATTATCCATCAAATAACTCTTCAGCGTATAGAAAAGGATGCGTTCCTTTTGTTATAAGAATGCCTGCTCCGTCGTTTTTTAAGCTGTGTAATGAGACGTGGATTGATGGATGAAAATGCGAAGAGAAGGAGAGGAAGTTTTAAGAGGATCCGGACAGAAAAAGATTAATATTTTGAATGGAAATTCTCCACTTGAGGAACCAAGATTTTTGCACGAATATGTATGATATATATATATATATATATATATATATATATATATATATATATATATATATATATATATATATATATATATATATAAACTGTATGTTAGTCTGTCTAGTTACTGTGTGGACAAATACAAATATGAATATAAATGTATACATATGCACATACACATATATACATTCATGTATAGTATATTACACACATACACACACTCATACGTACATATATACATACCCATAGAGAGAGGGGGAGAAGAGAGAGAAAGAATTTATCGGGGGTTTCCCATCTTTTCCCCGTCATTTATTACGCAATGGACCAGCCAGGGTGTCGAAAAGATTCTTTAAATACGTTCTTTGGTTTCATCATTTCGATTTTCAGAAATTTGAAGTTTATCAGACGACCATGAGTCCCGTCTTGGGTAAAAAAAAAAATGTTTATGACTGTATATAACTTGTTTAATACTTTGAGAGTAGATAATAGATTCAATTGTAGTTTCGTCATCTTGACTTGGTTACCTGCTCTTTAAAGTAATTGGTGGGATCAGAATTGAATATATAGGGGCCGGGGAGGAGGGAGAAGAGGGTTTGATGGAGGGGGAAATTGAGCTGCTAGGGAGAGGCAGAGGTGGGGGGGGGGTGGGAGGGGAGGGGGGCGTGAGGCTGTCATTAGCGAGGTTACTATACAGAATCCGCGTATTTCCGGAAGCTAACTATCTCCGTTCCTCATCATACAAGAATTCATTGTCACTATGAGTCTGCCGTTATCATGAGGCGTTCAGTTAGTGTTCATTTTCTTTATCGTTTACATGCGTTACATTTTTTTTATTATTATTATCTTCGTCCTCGAAAACTTTTGATCGAGTGCAATGCGCTAGTGGAAAAGGCAGCCATCACACCTGTAGTCAAAGTGGGTTGGTGTGAATAGAGGAACTGCAAAGGTAAACCCAGGTGATTCAAATTCTTTTTGCTATCACATCGCGGTATTCACGGACGAGAATTAGGGCAAGGTTGATTGCCTATTGGGGGGAGGGGGGGGGAGGGTACGGACCTAAGGGGGGGGGAGATTGAATCATCTCGAGGGTTCCTTCGCAACTGAATTGTTCTTGATAAATGTTGTGGTTTACTTCCGCGCAACTCTTTTTGGAGAAGAAATCCGGTTATTTTTATATTTTACAAGATCATTCCCCGGTGGAACTCGAATTCTTGCCGAAAAATGTCAAAGGTCAAAGCGAAAGTGAATTCTTTTTCTTGCATTCGAAGTTTCTTTTATATGTATGTCAATTTTTCGTTTGATTATTATTATTTACGTTCAGTGTTGCTAATGTATAAACGAGTCTCAAATACGCATATCATCTGCATCATATGTGATTGTTTACATGAATCAGCTGATTTGCAGCATACTAGCCAACCCCTGAAACTGGAACAGCTTCGTCAGCCAAAAACAAATGTCTTTAAGCGTATATGTGTATATATGTAAATATATATTCAAATATTGATTACTGTGAATTCTCTTACTAGGAGGACTAGTTATAGCGTAAAGTGAGTTTCCCCTAAAGATCCATGTTTCTTAAACATGCATATTATCTGATGGGAAAGAATTTACATGCAAATGAGGTAATTTGGATTAGCATGTTGTTGCCAAGTAAAAGTGGACACAGTTATGCAATTATCAAAAGTGAGGACAGAGGAGACGATGATATATTATATACATACATACATATATATATATATATATATATATATATATATATATATATATATATATATATATATATGTGTGTGTGTGTGTGTGTATGTATGTATGTATGTATGAATGAATGTATAAATATACATATAGAGATAGATAGTGACAGATAGATACACATATGTGTATACCCAAACAAAA
>NC_091573.1:29412787-29422787 GCF_042767895.1 Penaeus vannamei
ATAATGATATTAAATAATATTTTCAAAATATATATCTATTGTTTTAAGTATGCCTTAATCCATGCTATAAATAAACTAGTTATCCATAAAATTTTCCTTAAAATTTTTATAGATGATATTCATAAAGTCTTTTAATACATGTCAGCTGCATTGAATTACACTTAGGAATATAAACACACGTAATTAGAATTACTGTCATAAGTTAATTGAATCGTGTTTTTCGTCTTTGTACAACCTATTACAACTCCTTAAAATGTATTAGGTAAAGAGACACGCTCCAATTATTGCACATTGATTGCTACAAAAGCTAACCCTTTTTTCAATTTGTTTTATGCACTTTTGATAGCTCCGAACCCTAATTACTTTAATGACAATGCTCTTGCGACTTTTAAATGGCTCGAAAATTCAGAAAGTTTTCATGTAGCTAAGGAAACTTTCAGAATATTAGCCGGGGAGAAAGACCATTCCGCTGTCGCCAATTACAACATCAAAGGTTTTTTTTATACCATGAATATCTCTTCCCATTTGTGAAAGGAAGGTCTTTCCCTTTAACGAAAAGAAGGTCCTTTCTGCTGGGATCGACTCGGATTTTTCGTCACGAAAGAGTTGGATTTGGTATGAATAAGGTGGATCGTTTTTATATAGTATGTTACTAATGGATCCAATGTGGTCCGGATTTTAATAGTTATTCCTCTTATCTTTATCAGCGATATTATTCAAACAATGATAATGTCATCTTTCACCATTACCTTGCAAAGTTGTTTTTTTTATAAACTTCCCGAACTTGACGAGTCCTTTCGAGAACGTAAACGAAATTTGATATGTAAGAAATAAGCAAATCGAATAAATAATACCTTAAAGAATTCTAAAATATGTTTCGAAATGGCTCCACGAGGTCGCTTGTTCAAAGGGCTGAACAATTTGAAAAAAAATCTATCACAATTTGACTAGAGGATAGACTGCCTTGTTTTCCACGATGGACCTTTTCCCTTGTTAAACGGACGATCGTTAATTGTTAATTGTTTACCCAAATCATCAAAGGATTGGTAATAAAGCATCGGTGTCTCTTAAAGTAACAGAAGAAAACACTCTGTTCCAAATAAAGTTATCTTTCCCGTAAGTTATTTTTGGTCTATCTTCTATTTTTCAATCGAAGGAAATCATCGTGGGTTTTAGTTCGGTACCTTCCCTCTTTTTTTTATTTCGTCGCACATTTTCTCTGAAGCAATAAGGCGAAGGAAAAATTGTGAGTTTGGAGAGAGCTTAATTTTACGGCTATTAGCTATCCACTCTAAATTAAGTCATTCATACTGTCTCTACTTTTTGATAGCTTTAATTATCTAGAACAGTTTTACAAAGTACGGGTCGCAATCCAGTGATGGTGCAAACTCATGTCCAGTGGGTCGCCAAATGGCGATAATAATAATAATTATCATGACTATGATTATTATTAGTAGTAGTAGTATTTGAGTAAGTATATATATATAAATGTGTATGTGTGTGTGAGCGAGTGAAAGTGCGTGCACACACACACACACACACACACACACACGCGCGCGCGCGCGCACTACTTTGATAAATTAGGGGGGAAAAAATCTATCACATTATTCAATCTAGTTGTGCCTGGCCAGAACAATGTACTACATGTACGTACAAGATCGCTAGTTAATCTAATGGCTACAGCTAATCTTTTAATTCAACAAAATATTTAGCAACTTAACATTAGCTACGCCAGTGTGACTTACGTAAAGGTTTAAAATTTAGAAGAGAAAAGTATCATTATATGTTCAGTTCTAGGCAATGACCTTTTCACAGAGATCTTTTTCTTTTTCTTTATTATTCTATTTACAAAAAGATTCGCAAAACCACTTTGTTATATAATGACATAGAAAAATCCTGATATAAATTAGAACATGCCCCCTTGTACAAGTTACTATTCACAGTGATATTGATTACGTATTTTTTTTCTGATTAATGTTGGTTTTGATAAAGATATTTTTATAGTTTAGAAATTGTATGTATCTAAAACCACAAACAAGGATGAAATTCGACCTGATAACTGCAGGAGTCTTTGCATTAGTAAATAAAATGATTGCTTGTTGTATTTTTTCTCTTCTTTTTGCAATGAATACGTCCCTTCTTCTGGAATTAAATTATTTGCTGGAGTTTCTTTCTTTTTTTTTTTTTCTTTTTTTTTTTTACTCAAGGTAAAGGTCGTGACGTAACTAAGGCTATAACATTTGCTCAGATTCTCAAGGGTTTCTCACTGCAAATACGTTGCTAATTTTCCATTTTAGGATATTTCATGTCATAGTAGGTCACAGCGGCATCAATATTTATAACGTTTGCTTGGATTTTGTGAAGAGAAAAAAAGAGAGAGAAAAATACATATATATGATAATAGTTATAATAATAAAATAATAATATTTGTAAAATAGTGTTGATGATGATGATGATCATAATAATCATAATGATAATGATAGTAGCAACAACAATAATAATAGTAATAATAATAACCATAACAATAATAATTATAACAATAATAATTAAAAAATGAATTAAATTGTCGGTGGTGTTTTACTATATTAGTAGTACCATATTCTCTAAATATATTCTGTTTGTTTTTTTTTTCTCTCTTTCTCTCTCTCTCTTTGATCTGAAACTATTGTTCATCGCAAACGGAGAAAAGAGACATACAGACAGAAAAACCGAATGACACAGAAAGAGGCAGACAAACTGACACATAAACAGACAGACAAACAGAGACACAGTAAGACTGTAAGAGAATAGAAAGAAAAGAACAGAAGAACTGTCGGTCAGACCGAAAGAAATAAACATTCAGATCACACAAAAATAAACTATTGGCTTGATTGCACGTTGCCCTTTGGCTGCACACTCGTATAGCCGTCATTGCAGAATACCTGGAATACTCTGGCAGCCATCCACATATGTGCGTTTCTGCTTATAACGAAAAAGAAAGAAAAGAAAAGGAAAAAACAAGAGAGAGAGAGAGAAAGGGTGTGTGTGTGTGTGTGTGTGTGTGTGTGTGTGTGTGTGTGTGTGTGTGTGTGTGTGTGTGTGTGTGTGTGTAAGAGAGAGAGAGAGAGAGAGAGAGAGAGAGAGAGAGAGAGAGAGAGAGAGAGAGAGAGAGAGAGAGAGAGAGAGAGAGAGAAAATTAAAGAGAAATAATGTGAGTTGAAGATAAAGAAAAAGAGAAAGTGCAAGAGAGAGAGCGTTAAAGAGAAAGTGAAAGTAAGAGAGAGGGAGAAAGGAAAAGGCATGCAAAGACAATATAACATTTTATTTACAGAGCAATATTTTCTGGTATGACTGGAGTGTACCTAAGGCTAATGGCCATGGCAACCTTTTATTTATCTATATATACACGTGTTAAAACATATTCCACAGTCTTTTAATACGTCGAGTGCAGTGTATTTACAAAAGAAATGATAAATAAACTCATTAACAAATAAACAGAACTAACCATGGTAGTTTACTTCTATGCAATTAATTTCATACGAACTCTATCCTTACCTTTCGACATGAAAATAATTGCCATTCACTGCACCATTCCCACATGGCACCATTGTCTGTGTGAATGATAGGCAGTTCACTCACACGTTGCTATATACTTTATTAATCATTCCTGGTACTCACTTTAGACTTCTTTATCTTAATTTTTGAGTACCCCGATGTAAAACAATGACACATTTTCGAGTTCTTGCATTATTGATGTGATTGAGCCAAGAGGTACAGAGGCAAATAAAACTGTTCATTTTTCTTTTCTTTATTTCTATTAGAGAAAATATGCACTTTCGACATGGAAGTCATAATTCAAATAACTGAAAATGTCTGTTATTAAGCATCGTATAAATCACTGTTATGCATCGTTTTATCACGCCAACCTTGTTATGCACTGACCAGTAATGTAAATGAATGCATCTCATTCATATTTCGGACCAAAAATTTGTTTTATGACTTTCTTGCACTACACTAACGGCACGAGTAAGCCATATCGGCATGCAAGCCACACAAAAAAGTCGCTTTTAACATGCAGGTCATTCAAGAAAGTCACTTTTAATTTTTTATGTGGCTCGCATGTTAGAAGTCACTTCTAACATGTAAGCCGCATAGAAAAGTCACTTCTAACATACAAGTCACACAAAAGGGTAATTTTAACATCCAAGCCAAACGAAAAAGTCACCTCTAAGACGCAAATATGCAATCACTTATTAAAGATCACAATACAAAGAAAAGTGATGCTCTTCTTGTCTGATTTGTTCAAAGAATATTTGTTATGATTGAATATATTAACCTCTCCGATCGGGATTCTATCCCTCTCCGCCTCTCATCACTAGGCCACCACACCACTAGATGTGGTGGCCTTGTGGTGAGAGCGTCCGCCTTGCAATCTCTTGCAACGGCGGAGAGGAATCGAATCCCGATCGGAGAGGTTAATATATTCATGATACAAATGCGGTAGTGCATTATTCCGTGTTTCATTTGTTATGATTGTTTACGTGAGTTGGGCTAATGTTTTATCACAGCGTCTATCATCAGAAAGTACTTAGAATTATGACATATATTTTGAGATGAGCTTTTGCATGTTTTTGTAGCAAATGAATTAACCTTTTTAATGATTATGGTTTAAAATGAGTTTCTTATTTCATAAACACAAACAGCTTGGACTAAAGAGTTGCGTTGATGAGTTGATATTTAAGATACGAGTTGGCAAATTTGAACTTTAGAATGAACATGTTTCGACTAAATTAGTGAACTTACCCTCCCTCTCTCTCTCTCTCTCTCTCTCTCTCTCTCTCTCTCTCTCTCTCTCTCTCTCTCTCTCTCTGTCTCTCTCTCTCTCTCTCTCTCTCTCTCTCTCTCTCTCTCTTTCTCTCTCTCTGAATTAGTAGATTGCTTTTAACGTCTACTTTTATTGACAAATTCCAGTGTAATGGAAGTATAATAATAAAACACTTGAAATCTGATGGTTAATAATCACAATGGCCTGGCGATTAATTCACCTGACATCTCTTTGACCAAAATTTACCTGTGTATATATCTTTCTATCAATCTCTCTCTCTCTCTCTCTCTCTCTCTCTCTCTCTCTCTCTCTCTCTCTCTCTCTCTCTCTCTCTCTCTCTCTCTCTCTCTTTCTTTCTTTCTTTCTTTCTCTCTCTCTCTCTCTCTCTCTCTCTCTGTCTCTCTGTCTCTCTGTCTCTCTGTCTCTCTGTCTCTCTCTCTCTCTCTCTCTCTCTCTCTCTCTCTCTCTCTCTCTCTGTCTGTCTGTCTGTCTGTCTGTCTCTCTCTCTCTCTCTCAGTCTGTCTGTCTGTCTGTCTCTCCCTCTCTCTCTCTCTCTCCCTCCCCCGCCTCTCTGTCTCTCTGTCTCTGTCTCTCTCTTTATATATATATATATATATATATATATATATATATATATATATATATATATATATATATATGAATATACAGACTAAATAAATGTGCACATCCAAGCACTCTGGCGAACAAACAACCAAGCAGCCAGTTCATAGCGAAGAATTAATGGGGCAACAGCATCGTCAATTACGTGCTTTAATGGTGATCATCAATTTCAAAGTGAATTATTAAAGGAAAGTGTATTGATCTCGACATAATGTACTCTGCTTGTTGAGAAATAGACGGGGTTTTGAATGCATGTGTGCGTGTACTGATAGATAGATGTTTTGGTGGATAGATAGATAGATAGGTTGAATTAGAAATAGATTGGGGAATTGACTTCAAAATAGATATGCTCTAAAGGTACAAACACAATTTTCAGGATGACTAGATGATCACTTGATAGCTTGTTTGGCAATATTCCTTTTGTTGTTGTCTAATTAGTACATATATGCAATTATGGTAAAAATGCTGAAATGTATCATTGACTACTAAGATTCATATATTTATCCTAAGAACATAATTATACCGATCTTTGAAGAGAATATTTATAATTGGTCACGCATGCAATTTCATATGGATGTAAGTACAACAAAGAAAATATGTAATCATAATTAAATATAATCAGTTTGATAAGAACACTGAAATAACCTAAATTCAATGCAAAACATGCATTACAGAAAAATTATTATTCTTTATAACGCAGTGTTAAAATTGAAATAAATATAATGGAAAATACACAATTTTAACGCAAGCGTGAGGAAAGGACATTATTTTCCAATGTTACTTTTTTTTCTATTTTTTTATATCTGACAAAATTCATGTGCACTGAGCAAATGAAGTGAACTATTAAACAATTAATAAAAGAAATTAATCAAAGAGAGCGTGCTCCTGTAAGCCACAGTCTTCCACACGTACATGTACAGCTGCAAAAAGCCTCTTGATGTGATCGAGTTATTAATGATGACACTCAGAAAGAAAATGTATGACCTTATTAATAATGATTCATCGGGAAGAAGTGGTCGTTCAAATTGCAGTGCGTTTTATTTCTTTCAGTTATTCTCGTTTTGCCAACTTTAAAAATGCTCATTTTTATTGTTTTTATAGCTCCTCTAAACACTTGAATTCCATATCATAATATTAATCATGTTCATCATAATCATTATTTTCCCCCAGAGAGATTCGTATACACATATGTTGCATATTTTACATAAACTTTTGATTTATAATCGTTGTTTAAGATGATAAACAAAAATGATAAAAAATAGAATGGTAAATAGACTGATAGATTGCATGATTAAAAAGATCCAGTTCAGGTTCTATATGTTGTAGTAATTCGCATTTCGATATGGAGGGTTTGAACTCTTTCCCACTGGTCATATAAAGGGAGAGATAGATGTATAGATATAGATATATGTAACTATTGCTTATATATATATATATATATATATATATATATATATATTACTCTATCTCTTTCTCTTTCTCTCCCTCTCTGCCTATCTATCTATTTACCTCTCTCTCTCTCTTTCTCTCCTCTCTACCTATCTATCTATTTACCTCTCTCTCTCTCTCTCTCTCTCTCTCTCTCTCTCTCTCTATCTATCTATCTATCTATCTATCTATCTATCTATCTATCTATCTATCTCTCTCTCTCTCTCTCTCTCTGTCTCTTATATTCATTCTATCTCTTGCTCTCTCTCTTTCTCTCTGATCTCAAAGGATATAAACTGAATCAATTTTGCAACTGATATAATCGTGATTTACAAACATTTTTTTCCTTCTTCCACTTCCTATCGCTCAAACACAGATCATAACGTTCTTATATCAACTCTCATTATGCCATAAAGGGAGAATTTACGACTGAAAAACGACGAGATAGAATGAAAAGGATAAGATTAGTTTTAGCATTCCAACTTTACGGCGGAAGTCGATGGCCACAGATTTTTTCAAATTGCAAAAGACGCCCAGATTTCTGACGTCGACATGATGTTTGATCGATTTCTACATTATGTGGCTCTTGCGAAATGTGTGCACGCAGCCACACATACGCGCACACTCACGCACACATACACACGCAAACATACATATACATACATGCACACACACACTCTCACACACAGGCAAACACACCCACACGCCCAAACATACATATTCGCACACACTAACACACTTACACACAGGCAAACACACACACACACTTACATACGGGCAAACATATACATATACATAACATGTATATGTACACACACACACACACACATCATATATATATATATATATATATATATATATATATATATATATATATATATATATATATATATATTTATTCATATATATATATTTATGTATATATATATAAATATATATATATATATGAATATATATATATATATATATATATATATATGAATATGTATATAAATATATATTTGAATATATATAAATGTATATTTATATGAATATATATATATATGAATATATATATATATATATATGTGTGTGTGTGTGTGTGTGTGTGTGTGTGTGTGTGTGTGTGTGTGTGTTGTGTGTGTGTGTGTGTGTGTGTGTGTATGTGTATGTGTATGTGTGTGTGTGTGTGTGTGTGTGTACACACACAATATACACGTATATATATATGTATATATATATATATATATATATATATATATATATATATATTATGTATATATATATATATTATGTATATATATATATATATATATATATATATATATATATTATGTATATATATATATATATATATATATATATATATATATATATATATATATATATATATGTACACGCACACACACACACAATATATATATATATATATATATATATATATATATATATATATATATATATATATATATATATATGTATGTATGTATGTATGTGTGTATATAAATACATTAATAAATACACAAATGAATATCTTCACATATGTTTTTGGCTGAGCTATTATTGTTCCATGCATTATGTAGTGTGTAGACGAATCTCTCAGAAAACGTAAATAAAGGTCGTAAATATTTAGAGATAATGAAGAATATATCTCTGAATATATCTTTGGTGACAAGACTTGAAAACACATTCTGTCAATGTCCTTTCTTAGAAGCTTCTGTAATTAAAGTGTAATTAGCGGTCACGGGGATTACACTTTCCGAGCAATGGTGAAAGGAACTACATCTCTTATCGTATGTTGCTTTTCATAGTCAATGGAAATGATAATCTCAGGAATCATTGATTTATTGCAACTAAGACGCTGCATTTTGCAAACTCAACTTGAGGATTGAAGAGCTTAAAGAAAGGTATTAGTGGATATGTTATAGAATTCTCTTGGGTTGTGTAGTAAGCGGACTAATATACGTAGATAGATAGAGATAGATAAATGTATAGATAGACAGAGGGATAGAGATATATAGATAGGTATTCAAAGAGATAGAGAGAGAGAGAGAGACATATAGAAGAGAGATACGTAGATAGGATGGTAAATAAGTAAAGATATAGATCTGGATCTAGATTAGTGTTTGTATATATGTGTGTGAGTGTGACCGCGCGTGCGTATGTGCGTATATATATGTACGTACAGAAATTGCCAATATATAAAGAGACAGTGGTACCCAGAACCCAACAGTCCTTACCTCAAATTCATGTTTTGAAATTTCGACGCGGATGAAAGCAGTCATTGATGTTCATGTTTCTATTCGAAAGCACATTTTAACGTCTACAGTAGTAACTGAAATAGAACACATGATTTCTACATCATACATATATTTGTATATATATATATATATATATATATATATATATATATATATATATATGTGTGTGTGTGTGTGTGTGTGTGTGTGTGTGTGTGTGTGTGTGTGTGTGTGTGTGTGTGTGTGTGTGTGTGTGCGTATGTGTGTGTGTGTGTGTGTTTATATATACATAAAGATAGATAGATAGATACAGATATAGATATATATATACATATGTGTGCGTATATATATATATACGCACACATATATATGTATGTATATATGTATGTATGTATGTATATACATATATACATATAAATCTGTGTGTATGTGAGTGTGTGAAATGTTCATATCAATATCATGATCATTTATGCTTGTTGCCAGAACATCAGGAGATTGTGTCCTGTTGCTTTCCCTAACTTTCTCATTAGTTATCACAAATTATTTTTATCTTTTGATTATTTGATTTCCCCCTTCCTTTTCCTGTTAGTAATTCTAGCATAAGGCTCAAGTTTGAATTTTTGCCAAGAATCTGAGTCAAATTACTGTATTCAAACTTCCACATTCTCTCTCGCCAGCGCCTGTATTATCAAATTATCATATGTTTTTTCTCTCTCTCTCTCTTCTTCCTCTTCATTCCCCTATCTTTAAGAACTCTTACCGAGATGTAAACGCGCAAGTGATCGAGAGAGTCCTTAACCTATTTCCAAAGGATCTCTCAATAAAGGGAAAAGGGGATCGTGTATTGCAATATTGGACTGAACATTGGAAATCTGGAGGCTATTTTTTGTATGAGAGTCTGCGTGTTTTTTTTTTTTTTTGTGCTAAT
>NC_091573.1:29485287-29487787 GCF_042767895.1 Penaeus vannamei
TCCTCTCCCTCCCTCCCTCCCTCCCTCCTCCCCCCACCCCCACTTCCCCCTTCCCTTCTCCCTTCCCATCTCACCCTCTTCCCCCTTCCCTTCTCCTTCTCTTCCGGTGATGTGTGTCGTCGTTTCCGTCATCGTCAAGGCCATGCGAGGGTCGAGGGCGCGAGGACGCTGTCAGTCTGCGCCGCCCTCGATGGCCTCCGAGGGCGGTGGGCGGATTGGTCGTCGTCGCCGCACGCCCACTATGTCACCTGGAACCCCCCCACCCCCCCCTACCACCCCCCACTACCCGACATGTACACTGGTCGGGGACTTGTGTGTTGTTTGTGTGTGTGTGTTTGGTGTGTGTGTGTGTGTTTGTTGTGTGTGTGTGTGTGTGTGTGTGTGTGTGTGTGTGTGTGTGTGTGTGTGTGTGTGTGTGTGTGTGTGTGTGTGCGTGGGAGTGTAATTTTGTACTTGGGCATGCGTGCGTGTGTTTGCAAATAGGCACGTAATGATTATGTAAAAACTACCCAAATATTTTAATATTGACATTTTCCTCAAAAAATATATATCACCAAGATTTCTCAAGATACTCTCTCTCTCCTTCACTTATTTTTCTTCTTCGTCTTCTTCTTCTTGTTTTTGATAATTCAGATTTTCGTCTTTTCTCTCGCGCAAAGTGCTGATCCAATTAAGACGAGGCGGAGAAGCTCAACAAAATACCCAATTTAGATAATGAAGGATCGACGTTAAGCTCCTGTATTTTCGTCCATACTTCGTCCCCTATTATTGTCACGTGACTTTGATAATGATAATGAAAAAGTCGTTTTATTAATTTTATTATCATTTTATTATTTTATCTAATTTTGGAGGTATGTAAACGACTTATAAGGCTTTCTTTTCTTTTCTATATTGTCCACTACATTCCTATACATATTTATGATTTAAGCTTTGTTTTTTTAGCACATAACTCTCTGATATGAGTGCATAGTTAGGGCGCTGCGAGTCATTTCAAATTAAATAATATAAATCTGATCTTTAAGTATCTATTTTTGAGCTATATAAATTTGATCCTAACTTCTTTATCTTTAAAACCATTCGAGTCTCACTCAACCCGAATTAACAAAGTCATATCTGAGCTAAACTTGATCTACATTAACTTAATTAAGCCAAAGAAATCTGTTCGAACTGGTTCCTTCATTGCCACATCATATAGTTAACTTGGTTATATTAGAACTAAAATTCACATTCAAATAGACCTACGATTATGATCCTTTGACACATGAAAGGAAATATATATCAAGATGAATATCACGTGTATTATGACTTCAATATTACACAATTCGTATTTTTATTACACGTGGCACCTCTGCGTTTGTTTTCGTTGTCAGCTGTGAATGTGAGCAACGCCATCTATATTCTACGAATAGAACATCCCAATATAAATGGATAAAACAGCTTAACTAGCGTCTAAGGAAAAAAATAATAATAATAGAAAATAAAGGGCTATTTATATTATTTTTTATCGTTAGTGATGCGGAGTTATCTGCAACACTTGTGGAACCGCATTACTGTTGACCACATTTCATAGAGACAACTGGGAGATAGTCCTTATGACACCTATACATTTGTCTTATATAAACATCAACAGTAATATACAATTTCTTGAGGAGCCATAGACCAAATAGCGTTTCCTATTTTCTATTGGTGAATACCGACCCAGAAATCTTATATTTACATATATATATGTGTGTGTGTGTGTGAGAGTGAGCCTGAGTGTGAGAGTGAGCCTGAGTGTGAGAGTGAGCCTGAGTGTGAGAGTGAGCCTGAGTGTGAGAGTGAGCCTGAGTGTGAGAGTGAGCCTGAGTGTGAGAGTGAGTGTGTGTGTGTGTGTGTGTGTGTGTGTGTGTGTGTGTGTGTGTGTGTGTGTGTGTATGTGTGTGTGTGTGTAATATTACTACTCGGAAATGAGCCATGATTGCAAAGGTGAAATAACAATACGTGTTTGTTTGTTTGTTTTGTTTTGTTTTGTTTTGTTTTTTTATGCCATGACAACGCATCCAGGGTTGTGTGAGTCTTCATTTATTTCTTGGAGGTCGATGCGATACGTGTGGCTTGAGGACTGCTGCATGTAGGGTGCTGACCCCTGACGTATATGCACATATGAGTATATGTATAGATATATGGACAAGCAGATAGGTAGATGGGTAATTAGGAATATAGATAGATAGGAGAATAATTAGTAATCTGGTAGGTAGATAGATGTACAGATAAGTAAGCAGAGAAGAAGATAGATATACAGAAAAATAAACAACAAAACAGGTAAAAGAGAGAAAGGGAGATAAATAGATAGATAGGTAGATAGATATAGATACATGCAGAGACTCCAACAGACACATTTGGATGTAGATACATAGACAGGTATTTGAATTATGAAAATGCAATATTTTTAATACTGCCTTTTAAAAAAATTACAAAGTTAATCATCATCACTGGTATGTGTAGCGTCAAATGCTTTTAC
>NC_091573.1:29502787-29505287 GCF_042767895.1 Penaeus vannamei
GAGAGAGAATGGGGAGATAGAAAGCTGCCACGTTGAATATTACTCTTATAACCAATAAAAGATTGAGAGAAAGAATGAAAGGGAGGAAGTGCACAGAATATTGCAAGAGAAGGGTGCAAAACAACGAAACGTAATCCTTCATATCTACTGTAAAACAAAGTATAGGTAAATATTACGACATAACTACTTTTTATTATTTTCTTTTCTTTGAATAGTATCTTTCAGAGCATTCTTTACCATTGTGTCTTTTCAGATATCATATTCAACTTGCGTATGTTGTTTTTCAATTTCGATATATATGTTCGTGTAGGTAGCCTCAAGAATATACATATATATGTATTTTTGTGTGTTCGTGCTTGAGAGGATGACGGTAAAATCATTCATTCATGCATTGTTAGCATTGTTAGTATCACACACATAATTATATTTATGTCTATTTATCAATATATGAGAATTGCTATAATTAATATCATTATTACTATTATTACTGTTGTTATTATTTTGCTGTTGTTGTTGTTGATGATTATATCGTTATCATTACTGGTATTATATCGTTTATCTTTTCCCTTTTCTTTTTTACTTTGCAACATCATTTTCTGCTTCAGATTAACAATGTTGCTATTAGCCTCGAGAATACTGACTTTTTAAAAATGCTGACAGAGAACGTGACATAAAACAATCATAATAATGTAAACTTTATGTCTAAGAGGATGGAGTTAAAAGAAGAAAAAACAATGTATATTTTACACTATTATCTGTATGTGTATATAACCCACGATATCATTAAAACGATTCGCCATGAACAAGTATTCAATTTCTGTTATCCTACGTTTTCACAATTCCCTGTAGTGCGCGGTGAACAATGAACATTCAATCCTGAACATTCTCTATACTAAAAGACAAGGTTATGGGGAAATCGGAGCGCTGTATTCGCTCAAAATACGATATTTCATAAGATTCGAATGCATTTCAAACATCTATGAATAAGAAAGTATTTCGGTTATATTATCCGCCTGATGAGACCTTGTGGATGTGTTCGAAACGTCATGATTGACTTTAATTTTTTTTTTATTGTGGCTGTTTTCTATTCATTTGTGTGTACACGTTACTGTGATTGTGTTAATCATGAATTTAACTATTACCACTACACCACTATACATACACAGAATATACATGTGTGTGTGTGTGTGTGTGTGTGTGTGTGTGTGTGTGTGTGTGTGTGTGTGTGTGTGTGTGTGTGTGTGTGTGTGTGTGTGTGTGTGTGTGCATACACAAATCGATATTCGCAAAAGCAGAAATGTTACCTTGGGCACTTTATGTATGACCGCATTACAAATCATATAACCATTTTGGGATCAAAGACTGTCTTAAGGCATTCCTTAAATAGATCAATTAATCTTCTATGTTGTCTATTACCTTCATCACCCGTTATCCCCTTTATATGTGTGCTTACGACTATAAACACACGCGCACACATAAAAAAAAAAACGATTCAAAATTACGACCAAGAGATATTTTTTCAACAATCAACTAAGAAAGACTTCACAAGATCCTTTTCTATAGAGGGAGATGTCCCTAAGAGCAGCGATACGTCTTCCAAAATGAAGTTTCCTTGCTGACGCGAACACATACTATCAGGAAAAAGGCAACGGTATGACCTGGTTACCTTGCAAGATTTTATGTCAGAGCGATCCAACATATTCCTGCTTCCTTTTACTACAACGTATAACTGTTAAAAGAGCTTTTCTACGAACTTTTCTCTCCAGTATAATTTTACATCAGATGTACCGATTTTTTTTTTTTAGGAAAATGTACGATCAGTTAGAGAATTCAAAGCTGTCAGTATTATACGTTTTCTTTCTCTTTCTCTTTTTAATAATTGGAGATAATCCTGGCATATCTTAGTAAAAATAAGAAAAACTGATGCTGAATAATACCATTAATAAGCGTTCAACAAGAAATATCAACAAAAAAACAAAATAGAAAAACAGTTGTCGCTTTAATGCTGTTATTAGCTGAACTGATAGCAGTAAATGATAAGCATTAGTAGCTGTGTCAATAGCAGACACAGTTATAATCATAATAGCAAGGCATTGAAACCACATATCAAAACCCTAATTAATGTTATTACTATGAACATTAGTATTATGAGCTCGAATACCTCAAGGGTCAGAGTTCGATATCTTTACACACTTTAAACCCCTCTACAAGCTCTGATGGTTTCCTCTTAGGTATGAACGTCCCTTTGTGCTAATCATGATAGTTTTTTGCAAGGGTTTCCTCATTGTGTTCTCTCTCTCGGATGAATTCACGGAGATCGTGTTTTTATCCATTTTGTTTTAAAAGATGGCAGCCTAGAAGTTCGTCTTTCATTGGGCTAATAGCGGCACTTTCATACGACAGCTGGTTGGTTTTAAGAGCTAAGAATTATGACCATGAAATAGCTGGTGAGAAAGGCTAAGGATTATGTCCATAAAACAGCTGGTTATAAAGGTTAAGA
>NC_091573.1:29520553-29523053 GCF_042767895.1 Penaeus vannamei
CGGTTTATTCACAATAAGGTGACATCATCTTTCCCAACACCTTCCCGAAAGGAAAATAATAAATAAATAAATATATGTATATATATATACAGATTTATATAGATAGATAGATAGATAGATAGATAGACATATAAAGATTAAATTACAACTGTAACGTAAGAAAATGATAAATAGACAAAATAATCGGTAGAGGTTGAAGACCGCGACGCGCGTAGATAGAGGAAAATGGACACCGCCATCTTATAGAGCGGAGGAAATAGAGTAGGATTGTGGTAATTTTAAGATGCACAGGCATTATATTTACCGTTAAACGGAAAAAAAACAACGGCGCTGCGCGCCGCGCAGAGCCTAAGTCCAAAACATCCTTCCACAGGCAGAGTTTTGTTTATGTTTACATTTTCTATAAGCTCGTTTTCTATATGTCTCATTTTCTGTTATTCCATTTTCTATAATTGCGTTTTCTATGAAGGTCACGTTTTCGGTGCACCACTTTCAACCAACCTGGAATCATTGCCGATTACGAATTATTTTTATACATTATTTTATGTTATTTATAATGAAATTTCCTCAATTAAATTTATGCTTAGAGATTATATGTTGTATTCTGTGTAATGTGGTTAATTTACCATTACTATAATCTTTATCATAACCTTGATTGATTGTTAACAATCTAACAATGCTACTGCCTTGTTACATCAATTGCCTTCCAATCGGAACAATACCCAATCTTATTACGTAGTCACTTGCCTGTAAGCCACCGTCATGGCAACTACTAGTGATTTTTGTGCGGAGTGTGACATGGGGTAAGTTTAAATGTTTATTATTTATATTATTAAATGTTTATGTATTTTAAAATATAAAATATTTTTGGCTTATATCATAATGGATCATTTTTTAAAATTTATTATATCATGATAGGTATGGGCACTTCTGGGAAAAGTACGGCACCCAGCCTTCCCTCTTGCTCGATCTTTGCCGTACACATGGCCTCATTTTGGAGGCCATGAAATGTCCAAAATGCGACGGCGAATGCCGTCGCGATGATAATTTAAATTCATTTAGGTGCGACAAGACCCCCCAAAAAAAAAATAATCGAAAAGTTAGATGCAATTTCAAAAAATCACTTTTTAAGAACACCTGGTTTGATAATAGTAAGCTCGATTTTGAAACTAATTTAAAATTTGTAAATTTGTATCTGCGAGAGAGGTTTTCTTACGCATCTGCACGGAGCGAGTTTAATTTCCCAAACCGGACTATTTGCGATTGGGCGAGCTTCTGCCGGGAGGTTTTAATTTTCTGGTGTTTTGAAAATCAATCCGACAAAATTGGTGGGTCAGGGGAAATTGTCGAGATTGATGAATCTAAATTTGGTAAACGAAAGTATAACGTAGGTCGTGTCATAGAAGGTCAGTGGGTTTTTGGAGGAGTATGCCGCAAGAGTAGGGATTTTTTCCTCGTTGCCGTGGAGACGCGTGACTCTCTCACTTTGCTTAACGTCATTAAGGAGCGTATCCACCCAGGGACAACGGTCATTAGTGATTGTTGGAAGGCATACAACTGTTTGGAGAAAGAGGGCTATCAACATTTAACTGTGAATCATTCATATAATTTTGTTGACCCCAAAAGTAAAGCGCACACAAACACGATCGAGCGGAAATGGAGGGAAGCGAAGATCAAAGTGCCCCGCTTCGGCAGGAGGACATACCACTTCGCCGGGTACTTGGCTAAGGCCATATTTCAAAAGAAGTACCCGGCGGAGAACAAAAGAGTCCATCAGTTCCTCCTTGCCGCAGCTCGCCTGTACCCTCCGCACTGACGGTATGTGTTAAATGTATTGATAATGTGATTTGGTTATTATTAGACACCGTGCTAATAAGGGGTGTGTTAAATTATTTTGGGCAATCCTAATTAAGGCAGCCGCGGAAAGTGTATTTGAATTATTTAATAATGTTCGTACATGCCGGGGAATTTAATATTTTGTGGGGACCTCACTGGCCGTGCTTTAATTCAAAATCAAAGGTTGCCTTTCTACAAATCTCGATGTCTGCGAGATTTCTGAAAACTAGGGCGAAATACCCCCACGGAGATATCGGCAACACGGACACCGGCGCGTCGCATGTTGCAGCGGCGACGAATTTTCGTTCGTCTTTCGATTTTATTCCTAAATTTTAAATTTTTATTAAACTATTTCTCCCGTGGGGGTCTCCCCTACGTGCCCCTGAAGATTGAAATGTGTAGCCGACAAAAACGAAATTGGGGCGGGTGTCTTACTTATAATTTACCCGGCGGGGAAGTCTCATAACTGAGGCGCGACAACAGGAGGTTAGTACGTTTTAATTTGTTTTAAACGATAACCGGCAAATTGCACATGTATATTGCACGGAATATAAATCATAAATATTAATAAAACGGGTGTTACAATAAGTGTTTAATTAGAATTTTACAATATCCGCATTATTTCAAATTATTAACGGTTTGACACAAGTTCGTTGGTTATTGT
>NC_091573.1:29530553-29533053 GCF_042767895.1 Penaeus vannamei
GTTATTATCATCATTATTGTTATTATCATCATTATTGTTATTATCATCATTATTATTATTTTTGTTATTATTATTATTATTATTATTATTATTATTATTATTATTATTATTATTATTATTATTATTATTATTATTACTATTATTATTATTATTATTATTATTATTATTATCATTATCATTATTATTATTATTATTATTATTATCATTATTATTATTATCATTATTATTATTATTATTATTATTATTATTATTATTATTATCATTATTATTATTATTATCATTATTATTATTTTTATTATCATTATTATCATTATCATTGTTATTATTAACATCATTAATATTATCATAATTTTTATTGTCATTACCTATTATAAAATATTATTACTATCATTATCATTAGTAGTAGTAGTTGTAGTTGTAGTAATAGCAGTAGCATCGTTATCGTTATCATTATCATAAACATTATTATCGTTATCATTATCATTATCATGATTTCCATCATTATTAATAATGCTCTTCTTATTGTTATCATTATTATCATGATTATCGTTTTCATTATCATTACTATTAGCATTAATACTGATACTAATTTAATTGTCATAATCGTAACATTAGTAATGATCATTATTATTTTCATCATTATTGTTATCATTATTATTGTTATTATTATATTATTATTATATTTTTATTATTTTTATTATTATTATTACTATATTTTTGTATTATTATTATCATTATTATTATCATTATTATTATTATCAGTATCATTGTTATTATTATCATTATTATCATAATGATGATTATTATTATTACCATTTTTATTATTATTATTATCATTATCATTATTATCATTATCATTATCTACTACAACTATTGCTGCCATTTCTGTTACTCTTACTATTACTATTATCATAATCTTTATCATTATCACTTTTTGTTCTATCATTGTCATCATTATCATCATTATATTAATCTTTTTCACCATTTCTATCTGTGACAATAAAAAAATAAAGATAATAACAATGATTACAGTGAAACAAACTCAACATTATTTCGTCTTAGCAACAACCCACAAACTACTGAATTATCTATCAGGAAGACAAAAAGGAAAAGGTCAGAATAAAATTATGATTGTTGTGCCCTTTTAATTTAGCTCTAGCAAGGAATTTCAAGAAAGTGTGGGATAATGCTAAGAAGTTAGGGAAGTGATTGAGATAGGATTTTGGGGCCTCTATCGTGTCAAAAGACGAGGGAAGTTTGGTGTATTTAGGTATGGGTTATTGTCGTTGTTATCATTGTTATTGTTATTCTTGTTGTGGTTGTTGTAATGAAAGAGGTAAGGTATTTCAGATTTCCGAAGACTGTTTCAGATTGGAATGAGAATGGTCCAGTCTCTCTCTCTCTCTCTTTCTCTCTCTCTCTCTCTCTCTCTCTCTCTCTCTCTCTCTCTCTCTCTCTCTCTCTCTCTCTCTCTCTCTCTCTCTCTATCTATCTATCTATCTATCTATCTATCTATCTATCTCTATCTGTCTATATCTCTCTCGTTCCTCTCCTCTCCCTCTACCCCCCCCCCCCCTTCGCTCGCTATCTCTTTCTCTCTCTTACGCACACACATACTCACACACACACACACACACACACCTACACTACCTCCTCCACCTCCACCATCAATAATCCTCGATCAAGCGACCTTTTCTCCTCCCAAACTCTTTCCGTTCCTCAAGTTGCAGCTTCATTACTCTTGCATGACTCAACATCTGCCAATGTTGCACGCCAGACCATCCATTTTTCTTCTCCTTTCTCCGGGTGAGGCGAGAGACTCTCCGTCCTGATTAGACTTCAAATTGATGGAGATTTTTGTACGTGTGCGTGTGGCGGTGGTGGTGGTTGGGGTGGGGGGGATGGGTGCGTATGTGGATGAGAAAGTGTGGGTTTTGTGTGTATGTGTGTGGGTGTGGGTTTGTGTGTATGTGTGTGTGTGTGTGTGTGTGTGTGTGTGTGTGTGTGTGTGTGTGAGGGTGAGGGTGAGGTGTGAGAGTGAGTGAGTGTGCGTGTGTCTTGTGACACTTTCAACTTTCAAATCCTGACAACCACTTTGAACATAAATCATAAATCAAGAACTTTTCAGTATATTCAAATATCCAATACATGTACATTAACAGTGCATACTATATCATTCCTCCTTTCCACAAACAAAACAAAATACCATTATGCTCCAGGGTACAAATAACGTCCCCTTATAATACCTTTATCCTTCCCTTCACATACCTACCATTGTTCACGATTCACACAAACCCGTCACTTCCAACTACCCACCAGCCTTAAGTCGCTTCTGACTGATATAAGCCTTAAGTCAATCACACGCCCACGATTCCCATGACATGCCCATGGACCTCTCTATATTGAGGTGGACCCTAGACTTCCAAATGCCATTTTCATCTCCAATTTCTCGCTGTTTGTTATGATTAGATGACCTTTAATAGCCCTTTCCATTGATCAC
>NC_091573.1:29538053-29540553 GCF_042767895.1 Penaeus vannamei
TAATATTATCAAAATCATTAGCACTATCGACATTTCCATTATTCTCATTCAACGATAAGACTTATTGCTATGTTACCATTTTCACTATCATTCTAAGTATCATGATGATGATAATGAAAATAATATAAATCATTATTGCATTCATATCAATCAAATCACACGCATTAAGAATATCGTCGCTTCTATCTCTTCGTTTCATTTTTGTAAGAATGATCGAGAATAAACTTTATATATTTACAATTTTACTGCGTGGCTTACTGAAAGAAAACTGTAGAGCAATATCTTTCAATTTATTGCAGAGGGAGAAAGAATGAAAATGTAAGTGAAGTGAAAGTGAAGTGAATATTGTTTAATATTGGAGGGATCTTTTTTACTGTAGCTTTTTATGTGTTAACGTGGCAAAGCTGCTTTTATGATTAAGTTGCTGTCATGGCCAAGCTGGTGTCATGGTCAAGTTGCTGTCATGGTTAAGTTAATGTCATGGCCAAGCTGGTGTCATGGTTAAGCTTATGTCATGGCCAAGCTGGTGTCATGGTCAAGCTGGTGTCTTGGTTAAGCTGATGTCATGGCCAAGCTGGTGTCATGGTCAAGCTGATGTCATGGTCAAGCTGGTGTCATGGTCAAGTTGCTGTCATGGTTAAGTTAATGTCATGGCCAAGCTGGTGTCATGGTTAAGCTTATGTCATGACCAAGCTGATGTCATGATCAAGCTGGTGTCATGGTAAAACTTATGTCATGACCAAGCTGATGTCATGGTCAAGCTGGTGTCTTGGTTAAGCTTATCTCATGGCCAAACTGGTGTCATGGTAAAGCTTATGTCATGGTAAAGCTTATGTCATGGCCAAGCTGGTGTCATGGTAAAGCTGATGTCATGGCCAAGCTGGTGTCATGGTAAAGCTTATGTCATGGCCAAGCTGGTGTCATGGTAAAGCTTATGTCATGGCCAAGCTGATGTCATGGCCAAGCTGGTGTCATGGTAAAGCTTATGTCATGGCCAAGCTGGTGTCATGGTCAAGCTGATGTCATGGCCAAGCTGGTGTCATGGTTGAGCTTATGTCATGACCAAGCTGGTGTCATGGTCAAGCGTATGTCATGGCCAAGCTGGTGTCATGGTAAAGCTAATGTCATGACCAAGCTGGTGTCATGGTAAAGCTTATGTTATGGCCAAGCTGGTGTCATGGTAAAGCTTATGTCATGGCCAAGCTGGTGTCATGGTCAAGCTGATGTCATGGCCAAGCTGGTGTCATGGTAAAGCTTATGTCATGGCCAAGCTGGTGTCATGGTAAAGCTGATGTCATGGCCAAGCTGGTGTCATGGTTAAGCTGTTGTCATAACTAATTAAGGGTGTCATGATCAGGCTAGTGTCGTGGCTAAGCGGGTGTCATGGCCAAGCTGATGCCATATCCAAGCGGTTGCCATGGACATGTGAGTGCCATGACCAAAGGGGGGCTATCCTCAACCGGTTGTCATGGTCGTCCCGGGTGGGTGGGGGTGGGTGGGGGTGGGGGGGTAGAAGTGGAAGTAGCAGCTGCAGATGAAAATTATCTTCGTTTTAGTAAAGATAACTTTAGCAATAATAATAACAACAGTAATAGCAGCAGCAATTAAAAGTAACCGTAGTTGTAAGAGAAACTATAACATTATTAATATTTAGTAATAACAGCACAGTAAAAGTAGTGGTTATGTTACTAAGATCAACACTAATAGAAGTACAAGTAGAAACAGCAGCGATAAGAGCTATACTGATTGCAGAGCCAGCTGTAGTAATGATAATATTATGTACACGTTATTGCGTGTGTAAGAGGTTTAAAGAGAGAAAGAGAGGGAGGGAGGGAGGGAGGGAGAGGGAGAGAGAGAGAGAGAGAGAGAGAGAGAGAGAGAGAGAGAGAGAGAGAGAGAGAGAGAGAGACAGAGACAGAGACAGAGACAGAGAACAGAGACAGACAAACAGACAGACAGATAGAGAGAAAAAGACAGAGAGAGAGAGAGAGAGAGAGAGAGAGAGAGAGAGAGAGAGAGAGAGAGAGAGAGAGACAGACAGACAGACAGACAGACAGATAGACAAACAGACAGACAGAGATACATAGAGAGAAAAAGACATTACATAGCTTTATTAACTATTCAAAAAAAAATACCACCAAAAAAAAAATAAAAACCCTTTACCACTATAATCAAACTGCGATGATGAAGAAGTGGAGGAAAAAAGAAAAAGAAAAAAAAAAAGAAATAATTCGAAACTCTTTCTTTTCCACTTCAAAACATTTCATTTCCTGGCCTGAAAGTCTCCTTCAGCCTGCCCACTTTCCTTAATTTCCTGACACGTGACCGTCCGTGACAAGGGACTGAATAGATCGCCGGACTCTATGACACTACGGGGTCTGGACTTTTAGATATTTTCTCTATTTCTGTCTCTGTCTGTCTGTCTTTGTCTCTGTCTCTGTCTCTGTCTCAGTCTCAGTCTCAGTCTCAGTCTCAGTCTCTGTCTCTGTCTCTGTCTCAG
>NC_091573.1:29583053-29585553 GCF_042767895.1 Penaeus vannamei
ATAATAATAATAATAATAATAGTAAAAACAGAACATAGCGAGTTTTCAGATTTTTACCTCATATTCATTCACACAGGATTAGGAAAATGTTAGTTACTATTAAACTCATGTATTACATACTATATGAGGTTTTATATGTTGCTTTTTCCAGTCAAAGTAATCATCAAAAAAGAAAAAAAGCTAAAGGGTTGGCCTTGAATAAGTGTAAAACCTAGCAAATTTCCACCACGAATATTTTCAATAGATCGACGTAAAAATATTTACCGATATACAATTGTATTTCACAATGGATATATATTCTATCAAACTGATCACTGCTTCCGCCTTTCATGTCTCTATTATTACGAAACTCTCGTGTTCTTTTTTTTTTTTTTTTTTTTACCCACAAATGGGAATAAACGGATTAATTGGAATGAATGGATGGTACCTGACACCTGCTGTTATTACCAGATCACAGCAGAACTGGATACCCTTGTTAAGTGTATCGACGTGTATACCTAATGAATCTGGATAACGTCAATCCAAAAGGATAATGAGAAGTAATGAGAG
The DNA here is from genome assembly GCF_042767895.1 of Penaeus vannamei. Lineage (NCBI taxonomy): Eukaryota > Metazoa > Arthropoda > Malacostraca > Decapoda > Penaeidae > Penaeus > Penaeus vannamei. Next base: position 29,583,603 of record NC_091573.1, read on the forward strand.
CGTGGATAATGAAGGGAATGATGATCTAAGTACGTGTGAAATAGAGAAAGAGAAAAAAAGGAAGGAAAGGGAGAAGATAGAGAGAAAAAGGTAAAGAGAGAAAGAAAGAAAGGGAGATGAGTTAAATTAGAAGAGAGAAAGATAGAAAGAAAAAATAGAAGAGGAGATACAGAAAACAGAGATAAAGAGAGAAAAAAAGAGAGAAACGAGATAGTGAGAAAAAAAATAAGAGAAAGAAAAAGGAAAAAGGAGGTAGAGAGAAAGAGATGTTGGGAGGAAAGAAAGGAATATGAGATAAAAAGAAATAAAGAGAGAAAGAGGTAAGAACAAACAAAATTAGCAGCTAGAAAAATATCAGAAATAGTTCCAAGTTGAATTCAAAATCAATTTATACCTCATATTCATCATTCGATAATATGATTACTTTGGAAGACTTGAAACCAGTATTAAAGAAGTTTGGATGAAGATTGCATTAGAGAAAAAACGTGACATGATTGATATCTTTGGAAATAATTATATTGATTAGACCCCGCCATGCACGACTTGATAAAATAGCAGGGAAAGAAAAATACCTTTAAAGTCACAATAGGATTTAGAAATGTGAACCCAATTTTTTTTTTTAAATCTTAGATATACGTACATTAGATATAGCATAAAAGATATTCCTGATTATATATAGGAAATCGTAAAAGTATTGTTATTTCAATGAACCCCTGAACACTAGTGCACGTCAATGAACACTAGTGCACGTCAATGCTAGTGTGCGTATGTAGTGTACATAGGTACTATACGTACATATGTATGTATGTATGTATGTATGTATGTATCGCTGTATGAGTGACGACGAATCGTGAATGATGTCAGCCAAAGACTCAATTGTATGTAAAGAAAGGTTAATAATTTACATATTGCAGATATGGTCATCAGACTTAATAACAAATATGTTAGGAAATATCTAAGATTCGTATTCTTGTGTGTATATTTTGCAGCAAAATTATTTATAAGTACATATGCTTATAAGATCTCCCTACAACACCCCACGAGAAGTCACAAAACATACATAACAAAGGAAGTACAAATTCTTTATCAATATAGCTGGTCCTTTTCCTTTCTTGTGTATATAGCTTAAAGAAAAAAGAGTCAGTCACACACAGTAGAGAAAATACCAACTTAATCCTCTTCAATCCCAGTTCACACAAAAGAGTTCAGCTGCAAAGTATCAATCGTTTTAATGCACAGAACCTCCAACCCCGACTCCCTATCACCTTCCTGTCTATCTCCCCACACGTTCCCCGAGTAGTCTTTCACAGCTCTCACTCCCTTTCATAATCACAGCCACAAACAGCAGAGAAGATACCAACTTTATCTTAATTCAAGTTCACACCAAATTTACCAGCCGATACACTGAACCTCCAACCCTGACTCTTATCTATCTCCCACACGCTCACTGAGTAGACATTCACAGCTCTCACTCCCTTTCTTGCTGTTAAAAATCATAATCACAGCCACAAACAGCCGAAAAGATACCAACTTTATCTTAACTCAATCCTAGTTCACACCAACAAGTTTACCAGTCGATACACAGAACCTCCAACGCTGACTCCCATACCACCTTCCTATCTATCACCCACAAGCTCACCGAGTAGACTTTCACAGCTCTCACTCCCTTTCATAATCACAGCCACAAACAGCAGAGAAGACACCAACTTTATCTTAATTCAAGTTCACAGCGACAAGTTTACCAGCCGATACACTGAACCTCCAACCATGACTCTTATCTATCTCCCACACGCTCACTGAGTAGACATTCACAGCTCTCACTCCCTTTCTTGCCTTTAAACAATCATAATCACAGCCACAAACAGCGGAGAAGATACCAACTTTATCTTAATTCAATCCTAGTTCACACCAACAAGTTTACCAGCCGATACACAGAACCCTGACTCCTTCC
>NC_091573.1:29590553-29593053 GCF_042767895.1 Penaeus vannamei
CTCCTCCCTTCCCCTCTCCTCTCCCTCGCCTCCCCTTTTCCCCTCCTCTCCTTTTTCCCTTCCCTTCTTCTCTCCCTCTCCTCCTCCCTTCCCCTCTTCTTTCCTCTCCCTCTCCTCTTCCCTACCCCTCTCCTCTCCTCCTCACCTCTTCCCCTCTCCTCTCCTCCACCCTCTTCCTCTCCTTCACCATCATCCCCTCTCCTCTCCCTCTCCTCCCCTCTTTCCCTCTCCCTCTCCCTCTTTTTTTTTAAGTTCTCTCTGACGTCTCTCGCATTTCATCGTAAGAGAGACAGTTAGTACATTCTTCCCGAAGCTAAATGGTACTCTGTCGATGTGTTTGTTTCTCGTCGACGGAGTAAAAGCGATCATAAACCCGCTGTTTGTTTACCGTAGAAAGAGAAGCTAAAAGGCTAGAGCAGCGGGGAGGGTGGGAGAGGTGGGGAGGGTGGGGGAGGAGGGAAGGGGGGAGGAGGGAGAGAGGGTGGGATGTGGGGGTGACGGATGGTGGTAGGGGGGGAGGGGGAGGAGAGGAGGGGGAAGAGGGAGAGAGGGTGGGTGTGGGGGTGATGGTGGTAGGGGGGAAGGGGGAAGGGAGGGGTTAAGGGGAAAAGCTCTTTGTGGATCTTCGTTTTATGGCTTTGGGTGAAGCTCTTTACATACATGCATGTTTATGCCATATATATGACTGTGTGTGTATATATATATATGCATGTATGTATAGGTGTGTGTGTGTGTGTGTGTGCGTGTGTCTGTGTGTGTGTGTGTTTCTGTGCGTGTGTATGTGTGTTTCTGTGCGTGTGTGTGTGTGTGTTTAAACATGTATGTATATCTGTTCATATCATGTTTGAATATTTGTTCTTTGTCTCCCTAACCACAGTGATTTACTCTTTTTGTGAAGTAATCCTCTATTAGATTATTCCCTCTGTATTTTGCATGTATATAATTCTACATAATTGACACTATCTATCACGCAGTTCTTTGATGACAAACCACGTTTTGATATTGGTTACAGTGAAAGAGTTTCAAAGCTTTAATTCAGACGAAAAAAGCTTTTGTAAGAACTTTGCATGCACTTTCATGCGCACGCAGAGATATCTCTCTGACCGTCGGTCTTTCTGTCCCTCCCTTCCTCGATCTCTCTCTTTTTATATATTTATATATGTGTGTGTGTGTGTGTGTGAAAAAAGTATGTGTGTGCGTGTGCGTGCGTGTGTGTGTGTGTGTGTGTGTGTGTGTGTGTGTGTGTGTGTGTGTGTGTGTGTGTGTGTGTTCGTGCGCGCGCGTGTGTGCGTGTGTGTGTGTGTGTGTGTGTGTTTGTGTGTGTGTGTTTATGTGTGCATGTAAAAAAAAAACAATCAGATGGATACATAGAGAGATATAAACACACACACATACCAAAAAAGCTTCCTCGCGGCCGGCTGCCAGCCACCTTAGGCGCTCGAGAGGAGATAAAAGACAAAGAAAAAAAAATCACTTTGTTCACGAACTTGCAACGAACTCCCGAATGAGTCTCAATTTCTTTTCCGAGGCTGAGTGGTGTCTTGCGGCTACAAAGAACTCTTAACAAAGTTTTTTAGTCTTTTATTATCTTTCATTGGCCACTTCTTTATGTTCGTGAGTTGGCTCGTACTTTCTCTCCGTCTCTGTCTCTGTCTTTCTCTCTCTTACTATGTCTGTCTGTCTGTGTCTCTCTCTCTCTCTCTCTGTCTCTCTGTCTCTGTCTCTGTCTCTGTCTCTGTCTCTGTCTCTGTCTCTCTCTCTCTCTCTCTCTCTCTCTCTCTGTCTCTCTCTCTCTCTCTCTCTCTCTCTCTCTCTCTCTCTCTTTCTCTCTATCACTCACTTTCTCTTTCTCTTCTTCTCCCCGCCTCTCCCTCCTGCCCCCTCCCTCTCCCTCCACTCCCTTCCTTCCCCGCACAAAAGACCAAAGTCTTCCGGGGTCAGTAAGTTAAAAGACTCTAACGTGACATTATTACATTAATGATGATAATGATAATTGAATTCATCATTGCTTTTATTAGTGATACTATTATTGTTGTTATGATTGCTAATATCATCATTATTTTTCTATTATCCTTATTATCATTACTGTTACTACTATAATTGTTATTGTTACTATTATCATTATCGTTATTATTATCATTATCATTATATTCATTATCATTATTATATATTTTGTTATTACTATCATCATCATTATCATTTTTATTACCATTATCATTTTTACTATCATTATTATCATGATTATCATTATGGTTATCATCATTATCATTGTTATTATTATTATTATTATTATTATTATTATTATTATTATTATTATTATTATTATTATTATTATCATTATTACTATTATTATTACTATTATTATCATTATCATTATTATTATAATTATTATTATTATTATCATTATCATTATATCATCATCATCATCATCATCAACATATTCGTCATCATCCTCATTACCATCTTTATTGCCATTATCTTTTTTACTATCATTATTATT
>NC_091573.1:29605553-29608053 GCF_042767895.1 Penaeus vannamei
CCCGACAGAGGAGAATTGTCACCAAAGACGCTCTCCGGTGACGTCATCTCATCCGCCATCTTGAGTCAGTGGTTTCTTATGGTTGAGAAAGTGATATCCTGCTCTCGTTGCGTCGATCATTTTGCCAGTTGGGAGAAGGAGAAGGGAAGGGGAAAATGGGGAATGAGGATGGGATGGGGAAAGATGGGAATAGAGGTAATGATAATGAGGATAATAATGATGATGGTGATAATGGTGATAATGGTGATTGATAAAAATGATAATAATGATCACAGTAAAAATGACAATGAGATGAAAATAATGATAATAAAGATATCAGTAAAGATGACAATGATAATAATGATAATAGTAAGGATGATAATAATGATAATGATACTTATTATAACAATGAAAATAACGTTGATAATGATAATAATAATGATGATGGTGATGATAATGATAATAACAACGATAATAACAATAAAGATAATAATGATAACAAGAACCAACAACAATACTAACAAACACCACCGCCATCATCACCATAACAAAAAAAGAAAAAAAAGAAAAGTGGAAATAAAAGAAGATAGTAAAAGGAGGAGGAGAAGGAAAGAAAATTTCTCGTCTGGATAATGTCCTTCCCGGCAGCCTCCATAATTCGTCGCGTGTCAAAGGTCAAGGAATATTAGACGTCCTTGGCGATTACGGATGACCTCGAGTCCGCCTCGGGTACGTGCGGAATTTTCTTCTGAATATCATACTGTTTTTTTTTTCGTTTTTTTCGTTTTTTTTCGTTTTCTTCTTCTTTTTCTCTGTCTTTGTTTGTGTCTGTCTGTTTTTTTTTTTTTTTCTCTCTCTCTCTCTCTTTCGTTCGATTACTCTCTTTCTTTATCTCACTCTTTGCATCTCTCTTTCTTTTTCTCACTCTTTGCATCTCTTTCTCTCTCTCTTTCTCTCTCTCTCTCTCTCTCTCTCTCTCTCTCTCTCTCTCTCTCTCTCTCTCTCTCTCTCTCTCTCTCTCTCTCTCTCTCTCTCATTTGTTTTTCTTTCTATTTCTATGTGTGTATATGTATCTGTTTTCTTTCCTTTGTCTTTGCATGCTATAAGCCAAATAGACCTTTCTGAAGCAGCTCGTAGTTATTTCTTTCTTTCTTTCTTTTTCTTCATCTTCTTCTTCTTCTTCTTCTTCTTCTTCTTCTTCTTCTTCTTCTTCTTCTTCTTCTTCTTCTCCTCCTCCTCCTCCTCCTCCCTCCTCTTTCTTCTTCCCCTCCTCCTCCTCCTGCTCCTTTTCTTCTTCTGCTTCATCTTCTTCCTCCTCTTCTTCTTCTTCTTCTTCTTCTTCGTCTTCCTCTTCTCCTTCTTCTTCTTCTTCTTCTTCTTCTTCTTCTTCTTCTTCTTCTTCTTCTTCTTCTTCTTCTCCTCCTCCTCCTCCTCCTTCTCCTCCCCATCCTTCTTTTCCTCTTCCTCCTCCTCTTTCTTCTTGCCCTCCTCCTCCTCCTCTTTCTTCTTCCCCTCCCCCTCCTATTCCTCCTCCTCCTCTTTCTTCTTCTTCTTCTTTTCCTCTTTTCGCAAATGGGAAGATAATCCCACTGTATTTCAAGATAACGAACCTCAGTATGCAGGACAAAGCAGCCAGTGCGGTGAGGATACCGAGATATTTCGACGGTAAATGTATGCTTTTTTTCTTGTTGGTTAGCGTGAAATTATTGTTGTTTTGTAATTGAAATTATGTATTAGGCAGTGTGTGTGTGTGTGTGTGTGTGTGTGTATGTGTGTGCGTGTGTGTGTGTGTGTGTGTGTTTGTGCATATCTACATCTATATCTATCTATCTATTTATCTATCGATCTATCTACCTATCTATCTATCTATCTATCTATCTATCTATCTATCTATCTATCTATCTATCTATCTATCTATCTATCTATCTATCTATCTATCTACATATATAGAGAGAGATAGATCGATAGATAGATAGATAGATAGATAGATTTATATGTATGTATATGTGTGTGTGTGTGTGTGTGTGTGTGTGTGTGTGTGTGTGTGTGTGTGTGTGTGTGTGTGTGTGTGTGTGTGTGTGTGTGTGTGTGTGTGTATGTATTACCCTAGAATTCAGCTGATATCACCCGATGATCTCTGAAGAATGGAAGGATGACAGATGAGAACAACTGAGCAATCCATTTGGCAAATTGCATATTACAGGTGCCATCCTATTATCTCAGCTGTGACCCGTATCTCCGGTCACTGAATCAACCCAACTGTAGCTCCCTAATCGGAAGAGAATTAGTGCATTCGTTATGAGATAATAGATAGGAACATGGCACTATGTACCTCCGAATGGTTATTATTAGGCCGAAATCATCATCATCATCTGCTGATAATAATGAAGCTGCCTGTATCATTAGCAAATCCAGCTGTTGGTTAATGAAGGGCAGGTCCCTTGTTGGAGGATTAAGGATGAGGTGAATAGGGGGGTGGGGTGGCGTGGGTTGGGAGGGGGGGGGGTATGGTATACTACAG
>NC_091573.1:29615553-29618053 GCF_042767895.1 Penaeus vannamei
CATAGCATATAACATAACATAACATAACATAACATAACATAACATAACTAAACAACTAACTTAAGTTAACTTGACTTGAATAGACTCTACTAGACTAGACTAGACTAGACTAGACTAGACTAGACTAGACTAGACTAGACTAGACTAGACTAGACTAGACTAGACTAGACTAGACTAGACTAGACTAGACTAGACTAGACTAGACTAGACTAGACTAGACTAGACTTGACTTGACTTGACTTGACTTGACTTGACTTGACTTGATAATAGTCATAGTAATATTGATGATGATAATAACGAAACTAAAAGTAGTAATAACAGTAACATTAACAATAACAATGCTAATAATAATGATAATAAAGATATTACTTCCTCCCTGCTACTACTACTAATGATAATAACAATAATGATAATATCCTTATAGTTCCTGTCTCCTTAACTCTTTCAAAGAAAAAAATCAAAAACCGTATTTCATTTCTCATTCCAACATTTCCTCAACACTGCTCTCCGACCCCGTGACTGGCGTCTCTCGAGGTTCCCCGCTCTTAAATACCATAATTACCTCGCCAAGACACCGGAGAACCATACCTTTGCACTAAAATGGTACTGTACAATTACCCGCATTACCCCAGTATATCAGTACCAAATACCGTGATTGGTCTGGGTCGGGAAGGTCTAATTAGATACGAATGCGTCGCTGCGGCTGAGTCACTCTTGAGTTTTATCTGGAGTGTGAGTTCGGGGGGTGGGGGGTGATGGGTAGGAGGTGGGGAGGGGGGAGGAGAGGATGGGGGGAGGGGGGAGGAGAGGATGGGGGTAGGGGGAGGAGAGGGATGGGGGGAGGGGGGAGGAGAGGATGGGGGGAGAGGGTGATGGGAGGAGAGGTTGGGGGAGGATGGGATGGAGAGGAGGAGGAGGATGGGGGCTGAGGGGGAGGGGATGGATGGGGGAGAGGGTGATGGTAAAGGTGAGAGGGGAGGGAATGGGTGGAGCGGGGAGGGGGCAGATGGGGGGGAGGAGGGAGTGAGAGGATGGGGGAGGGGGGAGGATGGGGGGGCCTGGGTGGGAGGGGAGGGAGGATGGGGGATGGGGGTGAGAGGATGGGGGAGAGAGGGAGGAGAGGATGGGGGAGGGGGGAGGATGGGGGCTGGGTGGGAGGGGGGATGGTAGGGGAGAGGTTGAGAGTAAAGGGAGAGGAAAAGGAAGGTGAGCAGGAGGAAGGGAGAGGGGTAGAGAGGAAGGGGAGGGGGAGAGTGGAAAGCGAGGGAGAGAGGGAGGGGGGAAAGTGAAGGAGGGAGGGTGTGGGAGACAGATAGTAAGGGAGAGGGAAAGGAAGGAGAACGAGAGAGAGGGAGAGAGGGGGAGAGAGAGACAGATAGACAGAGACAGAGAGATAAAGAAAGAGAACGAGAGAGAAAAAGAGAAAATGAGCAAAAGGAGAGAAATACGCAGAAAGAAAGTGAAGGACAGAAAGAACCGAAAATAAAGAGAGAGAGAGAGAGAAACAGCGAAATTAGACCCTGGAATATTTAAACCACCTTCCACGGGCGTGATTAGTGGGCGGCGCCACCTGGAGGCCGAGCGCCGCGAATTACTGGGCGCGCGGGAGCCGAAGGACCTGGCTACGGAAGGACGCAGTCACGGGGGGGCGGGGGTTGCACACACACGCATGCACACAAACATACTATACACACACACGTACAAGCACACACGCTCACACACATACGCACGCACTCTCTCTTTCTGTCTGTCTGTCTGTCTGTCTGTCTGTCTCTCTCTCTCTCTCTCTCTCACTCTCTGTCTGACTCTGTCTCTGTATCTGTCTCTCTCTCTCTCTCAAACTCTAACTCTCTCTCTCTACACACACACACACACACACACACACACACACACACACACACACACACACACACACACACACACACACACACACACACACACACACACACACACATATATATATATATATATATATATATATATATATATATATATATATATATATATATATATATATATATGACTATGTATACAGTATACTATTTACATACATTAGAGTGTCCGTTTTATAACCCATATTAATGCACATTTGATGCAGGTTTGTGAAGCCTTTAATACTCATGTAATGTTTTGCTATAATCACAGATGATTTGCATAATGAATTGAATTTTCAGTTTTGCATTGAAAATCTATAGAAGTACAAATATTTATTTTCAGATGCACTGTGATTATGAAGATAATGATACAGCTTATGATGACAGCTTTGATAACAGTGATGATATATTAACAGAAATGATAGTAATGCCAATGCTAATTAGCGATGATGATACATGATGATAACAATAATGAAAATATTATCATAATAATGATAGTTGTAATGATAACGATAATGATAATTATCATCATAACTATTATTACTATTATTGTTGTTATTATTATCATTATCGTTATCATCATCATAATATGGTTGGTGATGAGGATACAACCATTACTATTACTA
>NC_091573.1:29635553-29638053 GCF_042767895.1 Penaeus vannamei
CTCTCTCTCTCTCTCTCTCTCTCTCTCTCTCTCTCTCTCTCTCTCTCTCTCTCTCTCTCTCTCTCTCTCTGTCTCTCTCTCTCTCTCTCTCACCTTCTCTTCCTCTTCCTCTCTCTCTCTCTGTCTCTGTCTCTGTCTCTCTCTGTCTCTCTGTCTCTCTGTCTCTCTCTCTCTCTCTCTCTCTCTCTCTCTCTCTCTCTCTATATATATATATATATATATATATAATATTATATATATATATATATATATATATATATATATATATATATATATCCCTCTCTCCCTCTCTCCCTCTATCCCTCTATCCCTCTCTCCCTCTCTCCCTCTCTCCCTCTCTCCCTCTCTCCCTCTCTCCCTCTCTCCCTCTCTCCCTCTCTCCCTCTTTCCCTCTCCCTCTCTCTTCCTCTCTCTCTCCCTCCCTCCTCCTTCCTTTCCCATACACGTTACACAAAAAATGAAAAAAGAAGAGAAAAAGGAAGGAAAAGGAGTAAAGATTGTAAAAGGACAAAAAGAGAGCGCAGACGTCCACCATGCTCTCAGCTGACTGTACTTAAGAGGCAAAAAGTCCTCATGATTCTGCCTGATGTTTTTTTTTTTTTTTTTTTTTTTTCCTGTCCACTTTATTCGAGTTCCTGCGGGCATTCCGTTCCCATGTGCATACTTACTGTAAGTACACATGTATACGTACACGCACACATATATATGTACAAATGCGCATATACACACACACGTACACACACATGCGAGCGGGCAATTCAGGTAAAAAATAACAATAATATGAAAAATATCAAGAATGAGACTAAAAAGATAGATTTTTACTTAATCAAAAAAAACAAGACAGTATGCCATCAACAAACACTCATGAATATATGAACAGATAGATAAACTGATATAATAGCAGACATATAGATATATAGATGGGTAAGCAGGGATGTGTGAATGGATGGATGGATGGAAGGATGGATGGATGGATAGATGGATGGATGGATAGATGGATGCATACATGTTGTTATGTAGGAAGGTACACAGACAGACATCGAACAATAGATAGATAATGGGTATGTATATATATCTGTATATATACAGATATATATACATACATGCATGAATTTAATCACACACTCCTGTATCTGCCTAAGGGATTGTACCTAAGTTTGATCTCGAGAGGCAGACGATACCTCAGCCAAGAGCTCTTGTAGACCTTCAGACACAGGCAGGCGAAAGCACTTGACAACTTTCCCCAAGAGATGACTGCGGCGGTTTCGAACCCTGTGTGTCACTTGCAAAGAGGAAGCCACAAACTCTGGCCTATTGGTGTCTTTATTTTGGCTGTTTACATATGTATATATACGTATATATACGTATATATATTCATAGATACACATAGATGTACATATACATATACGCTCTGTGTGTGTGTGTGTGTGCGTGCGTGTGTGTGTGTGTGTGTGTGTGTGTGTGTGTGTGTGTGTGTGTGTGTGTGTGTGTGTGTGTGTGTGTGTGTGTGCATCTCTCTCTCTCTCTCTCTCTCTCTCTCTCTCTCTCTCTCTCTCTCTCTCTCTCTCTCTCTCTCTCTCTCTCTCTCTCTCTCTGTCTCTCTCTGTCTCTCTCTCTCTCTCTCTCTCTCTCTCTGTGTGTGTGTGTCTCTCTCTCTGTGTCTCTCTCTCTGTCACTCACTCTCTCTCTGTCTCTCTCTTTCTCTCTCTCTCTCTCTCTCTCTCTCTCTCTATCTATCTATCTATCTATCTATCTATCTATCTATCTATCTATCTCTCTCTCTCTCTCTCTCTCTCTCTCTCTCCCTCTCCCTCTCCCTCTCCCTCTCCCTCTCCCTCTCCCTCTCCCTCTCCCTCTCTCTCTCTCTCTCTCTCTCTCTCTCTCTCTCTCTCTCCCTTTCTCCCTCCCTCTCTCTCTCAGCATGATCTTCATTTTCCCCAGTATCACTCAAGTTGATTTCTGAAGAAAAGATTGCCCACCTGCCTACAAACACGTACAAATGAACACAGAGCATGCTGGGCTATCGCTTATTTGCCAAGGTTCGACATCCGTCTCATTGCTTGTTTGTTTTTCTTCTTCTTCTTTCTCCTGTCTTTCATTGCCATTTCTTTGCCTTATCTTATTTTCTTTTCCATTTGAACACAGTAAAAGCTTGAACTAAGATGAAATAAAACGAAGTCGCTGTTTTCGTTTCCTCATTGTACCTGACTTCCATTCCAGCTGTGAAGATAATGTAGAGGGCAACGTAATTACCTTTATTCCAACAACCTGGCATGAGCTAGCTTGGCAAGGGTGCTGCAATTGTCATTGGGTCTGTCAAGATTTCTTTCTCACATTTCTCTCTATATATCTATCTATCTAACTCTCTCTCTCTCTCTCTATCTATCTGTCTATCTGTCTATCTATCTGTCTGTCTGTCTGTCTGTCTATTTACGTCTCTCTCTCTCTCTCTCTCTCTCTCTCTTTCTCTCTCTCTCTCTCTCTCTCTCTCTCTTTCTCT
>NC_091573.1:29650553-29653053 GCF_042767895.1 Penaeus vannamei
CCAGAAGGTTTTACTCCAGTAGCAACCACTCTCTCTACGGTTCCCTCCAATCGTAGGAATTCATAGCAGAGTTTGACGACCTGACACGTTGTTGAAAATTGATTGCAAAAGGTAGGAATATATGGGTCCAACAGAGAGGCTTTGTTCGATTGTCTGTTATTGGTCGTGGGTTGCGTTGGGCGGGGGGAGGAGGGCTTTGAACGGGGGAGGAGGAGGGGGTTGGGGGGGGATATTGCTATTGTTGCAGAAAGGGAGAGGGAGTGGGATGAGAATAAGAAAGTTATTGTAGCTCAGGTTGCTTTTTGATTGTTATTTGGGGGTTTATTTTTTTTTTTTTTTTTTTTTTTTTTTGAATTTTGATATTGTCCTGTTTCTTTTTTCTGTATTTCACTCTTTGTCTTTGTCTCTTTCTCTATATATGTCTCTCTCTCTCTCTCTCTCTCTCTCTCTCTCTCTCTCTCTCTCTCTCTCTCTCTCTCTCTCTCTCTCTCTCTTCAGTCTCTTCTCTTTCCCTTTTTTATCCCAATTAAATGGATCAGCCTCTGCTCGTTATTTCATGTTGTTACGTGTTGACTTCATATTGTTCACACAAGAGACAGCAAAATATGGCTTCTGTGAAAACAACGATCAACTGCGGTTTCAACTGATATTTTGATGTAAAAGAATATCTGGCTTTTACTGTCACCTAGGAATAGCTGTGGAATATTTATCTGTATTCTTAAAACGTTCTTGTAAATGTGTGTTTTTTTTTTAATTTGTTGTTGTCTCGATTCAATCACCAACAGGATAACAGACGTATACACTCTTGAATTAAACACGCACACAAACACGCACATACACGCACACAGATACAGTATAAGGCTGTGATTCTCTACACAATGTCGAGTTTTCCGAAAAAACATCAAAAGATATATACAAGTTTTGTTTCATTTTTTAATAGTGCATCAGTAATTCTTTGCCACGTGCGGTTTCTGTATTTTTTTGTTTTGTTTTTTCTTTAATTTAACATTGCATTTATGATTGCAGCTTGTTCATTAACGCGCTGGCTTTGTCTGTTCTGAAATACATGCGGGTAACCTTGTTATTATTATTTTTTTTAATGAATATTGGAGTAAAATTCATCATAATTTTTTCTCTTTCTTCGTGGCTTCTCCCTAGATGTAGGTGCAGGTCTTGAATTTAATATCACTCCGTGGATGCTTTATTGTATTTTATATGAGCTGGATTTATGTCAGCGGGGTCTTATTAAGGAATTTCGGAAAATAAATCAGCATGAAATACACTTATTTAATTTGTATATGAATTCAGGTTCCTGTTTCGATTTTTTTCCTAATTTTATTATCACTCTTGTTATTGTTGTTTGTGGTAATAGCGTTATTTTCATTATACAATTATCATTATCATCATTATTTTCATCACCATATAATTCTTACAACAATTATCATTATTATCGTTATTTTCATCATATAATTCTTACAACAATTGTCATTATTATCGTTATTTTCATCATATAATTCTTACAACGATTATCATTATTATCGTCATTGTCCCCATACAATTCTTACAACAATTATCTTTATCATATCTGCCCTAACATCTATCCACTTCTTATATCTCACTTTTCAGATTTAGAAAATACACGTTGCCACACAGCGCACGAATATGTTGCAGAGGAGAGAATAGGCTTGTTCTGCTGCATGTTATTGCACGCAGGCTGGGAAGCGGGTTTTGGTCAGATGTGGTGAGTAGATGCGGGTATTTCTCTTGTGCATGACAGGAAAACGAAAATTGGCTCTGCATGTGTGTGTTAGAACCGTATTCATGTTGACAAATGTAGAAAAGGTATGGATGAGAAGGAATATCTTTATCATTGCAAGATATGTGTGTTGTTTGTGTGTGTGTGTGTGTGTGTTTGTTTGTGTGTGTGTGTGTGTGTGTGTGTGTGTGTGTGTGTGTGTGTGTGTGTGTGTGTGTGTGTGTGTGTGTTTCGAATATATCTTCGTCAGAAATATGTATATTTTTGACGCAGATATATTCGATACCGGTCAAATACATCTCTTGTATTGGAAAGTTTGTATTAGAGTTAATGGGTTGAGTGATACACGTAAATTTTAGCATTAGTATCACCATAGAAAATGTATGAATGGGAATGGATATTTTGATATTGCAAAGACTGATAAAGACATTTTCGAAGCCGGACAAATCTCTTGCACTATGAAGATCCCTTTTTCAATCATACTTTTTCCTACACTAATAGCAAGTAACACGGATTCATTACGTCTACGATCTGTTACAACGAATGTATTTTTTTAGATCTTTTGATTTTATAAGTCTGTTTAATTGTATTTTATGCCTATGTATCCACCCGTTTGTCTGTTTCTATGATCATGTTTACAGTGCTATGTAGACTAGATGTAACTCTAGAGAAATATGATGTGTGTGAGAGTTTGCGTATGTGTGTATTCATTAAAACACACATACACCCACACGCGCGTGTGCA
>NC_091573.1:29660553-29663053 GCF_042767895.1 Penaeus vannamei
TTTCTATTTTCCTATCTACCTAATCATCTATTTCTTTCTCTATCTCTCTCCTCTCCCTCTCTCACCTACCTCCCCTCCCCCTCCCCCAACCAAGCACCCCCCCTATCTCTCTCCTCCTCCCTCTTCTCCCTCCTTTCTCCCTCCCTCACCTCCCTTCCCTCCCCCCCCCAAGCAAGCACCCCCCCCCCCTATCTCTCTCCTCCTCCCTCTCCTCCCTCTTTTCTCCCTCCCTCACCTCCCTCCCCTCCCCTCCCCCCCAAGCAAGCACCCCCCTCCCCATCTCTCTCCTCCCTCTCCTCCCTCCTTTCTCCCTCCCCTCCCCCCTCCCCCAAGCAAGCACCCCCCCATCTCTACCCTCCTCCCTCCTTTCTCCCTCCTCCTCTCCCTCCTTTCTCCCACTCCCTCAAGCACCCCCCTCCCCCCCTCTTCCACCTCGAGCGTCTCGGGCCAAGACAACCGCGCGAAGACGTTCCCCCAAGTCAGCCCTTCCTGAGAAACCTCGTTAATCTGAAATTCCGTCGCGTTGACAGCACATTAACGAAGACGCGGCGAGGAGGAGCCGAGGAGCAGGTCTTGTCCCAGGAGGCGAGCCGTGAGCCAATGTCCCAATTAACCTATTACGTGGGATTATGCTCATTAAGAAATAGGACGCGAGTGGGAGCGAATGTGCTGGAGGTCATGATTTTTTTTTTTGTTTTTTGTTTTTTTGTTTTTTGTTTTTTTTTTCTTTTTTTGGGGGGGGTAGAAGGTGGTAATTCTGTTTATTGTCTGGAATTTATTATGTTGTTATGAGGAAAAAGCTCGTTCTGTGATTTTGTTATTTCTATTTTCATCATTATCATTATTATTGTTATTACTACTGCTACTGCTATAGTCTTTCTACCATTGTTATAATTAATACTGTTACTATTACAATCATCGTAACTAGAACTACCATTATTATCATCTTTATCATTAATGTTATTATCATTATTGTTATTATTATTATTATTATTATTATTATTATTATCATTATTATTATTATTATCCTTATTGTTATTATTATCATCAACATTTTCATCATTACTATTATCATTTTTATCAGCATTATAATTATTACTATTATTATTTTTATTTGAATTATTATTACTTTCATTATCATTATTGCTATTATCATTATCATCATTATTATTATCATTAATACACACACCATACACACACACACACACACACACACACACACACACACACACACACACACACACACACACACACCCACACACACACACACACACACACACACCGTTGCCACGAGAAAAAGGCGCACAAACACACAAACACACACACACATTCACACACCGTTGCCACGAGAAAAAGGCGCACAAACACACACACACACACACACACACACAAACACAAACAAACGAACACACACACACACACATGCCCACACACACACACACACACGCCCACACACACACTGTTGCCACGAGAAAAAGGCGCACAAACACACAAACACACACACACACACACACCCCGTTGCCCCGAGAAAAAGGCGCACAAACACACACACACACACACCGTTGCCACGAGAAAAAGGCGCACAAACACACACACACACACACACACACGCACACACACACACAAACACAAAAAAACGCCCACACACACACGCACGCCCACACACACACACCGTTGCCACGCACGCGAAAAAGGCGACCGCCCCGTAAGTACCGCAGATTTGATACACAAACCGTATTACTCCTTCCTTTCGGCAAAACCTTTTCCGTAAAAAGGCTCACATGAAGAGCAAAGACCGGCTGAGTGACTGAATATTGAGACATGCTGATCAAACGCTTCTGCAATATGCAACTTCCTCTGATGCTAAGTGCACGTTGTCGCTTGTTTTATTTTGAGCTTTTTCTTGTTGGAAGGAAAAAAAATAGCAAGAACGAGAGAGAAATGGAGAGAAGAGGAGTAATAGGGTATGTAGGTAGAAAATAAGTATGGTGATAGAAGAGACGGAGAGAGATAGAAAATTGATGAAAATATTGATCTCTCTATCTGTGTGTGTGTTTATTTGTACAGAGAGAGAGGGAGAGGGAGGGAGGGAAGGAGAGAGAGAGAGAGAGAGAGAGAGAGAGAGAGAGAGAGAGAGAGAGAGAGAGAGAGAGAGAGTGTGAGTGTGTGTGTGAGTGTGTGTGTGTGTGTATCTGTGTGTGTGTGTGTGCATGTGTGTTTGGCCGTGTGTATGTGTGTGAACATGTAAATACATATAACATATAGTACGTATGTATGTATGTTTGTATCATGTACACTCGTATACACCAGGTTGTAGTGGAAAAGGTTCACTTGGCGAAAGATAAGCTAGCAATTGAGTGGGCAAAGGTAGCGACTGAGAAAGCAGATTTAAGTATTACCAGATAAGACGGCGGTGCAGGAGGTAAGTCCATAAATGTCTGTCAGTCACAAACCCTTTGGCGCTTTTGTACAACTGAGTAACCACTTTACTTTTACTTTA
>NC_091573.1:29675553-29678053 GCF_042767895.1 Penaeus vannamei
TTTATTGTGTTTGTTTGTTTTCGGGGAAGGGGCCCTGGCCAAGGCCCCAATAATCTCTATCATATATATATCATACAATAATTCTCTTCTGCTATCTAGTCTGAGCCCTTCTTTCTCCATGAATAGAGCCCCTGGTCGTATTTTTTTATTTTCCTTTTTCATTGTTTTCTTTCTTTTATTCTTTCTTCCTCTCTCTCTTTCTTTCTTCTTTTCGTTTTTTCTTTCTTCCTTCATTCCTTCCTTTCTTTCTTCCCTTCTCTTTTGATAAAGCACACATCATTGGATCCCTTCTCTACGCATCCTTCAGCCGTCTCCTTCCCTCTGTGTCCGGAACCAACAGCATCCGTCTGTAAACAAGATCCTCATAGTCCTCCTGTGATAACTTTACTCAAGAACGAAGTAAATAGGGGGTGAGGGGGGGGGATGACGGGGTGGCAGAAGCCTTGATGTACTGGGGCCTTCATCTTGTGCTTCCACCTCCTTTATCGTTCTCTCTGTCCCTAATCTAATGCTTCTTCCTTTGTGCCTCTATTCAAACTCTATCTCTAGCTCTGTAGGTGCTCCCTCGCTTTTGCAAACACTAAGAGCTTGGCATCCCCAGGTACTCGTGCAAATACACAGGGTAGATTCCTATTTTTCTTAAATGTTTTTTCTTTCAATATCTATCTATTTGGTTCCTTTTTAAATCGAACATTAAACTTTGCGCACTTTCAATTTCTCTATATTTTTTTCTTATTTCTTGTCTTGTTTTGCTACTGTTATTACTACTTTTCAATTACATATTTTTCCTTTTTTCACTTCCAGCTGTTTACATCAGTTATACCTCTGTCTTTACTTCTTTTATTTTATTTTCTTATGAGTATTTCTTTGTTTTTAAGTAATGTGTTATTGCCTACTTTATCCTTACTATCCTTGCGAAATACCTTTTCTTTTTTTCTCTTTTCTTCTTTTCAAACTTCACTACACATTAGGTATTTTGTCTTCTCACTGTATCTCGTTTCTTAAAATTTGTCTTCCGTTGCTCTTTGTCGGTTTTGTCTTCTTCCTTCTCCTTTCATCTCCTTTCTTTTCTTCTTCCTTGTACATCAGACAGTTTGTCTTTTGTGTTTTGCAATATCTTCCTTACCCTGTTTTCCCTTTTCTTTTCATTTCTTTCGTCTCGTCTTCCAAAGATCGATCAGCTTGTCTTTCTCC
The DNA here is from genome assembly GCF_042767895.1 of Penaeus vannamei. NCBI lineage: Eukaryota > Metazoa > Arthropoda > Malacostraca > Decapoda > Penaeidae > Penaeus > Penaeus vannamei. The sequence goes on from NC_091573.1 coordinate 29,676,748, forward strand.
GCATCTCGTTTAGTAACTTCTTTTGTTTATTGTTTCCATTCTCTTTCTGTTCCTCCTTTCTCTGTCTTCTTTCAGCTCTTGCAAATTACATAGTTTTTCTTTCTTGTTTTGTCAGTATGTTGTTCCTTCTTTCCCTTTTAAATTTATTTCTTCTCTTCTTCCTTAGCCAGTCTGTTATTTCGTAGAATTTTATAACGTCTTCATTTCCTTGTTTATTCTATTTCCTTCTGCTCTCGCCTCTTTTCCTCCAGTAATTATGCAGTTTTCCACAGATCTCGTTTTGTAACTTTATATTATTGTTCTGTTTCTTGTAGAAGTTTTTTTCTCTTTCTATCTTCTTCTCCTTTCGTTCGATCCTTTTTACCTTTTACTGTATTTTCTAGTATTTTCTTCCCCTGTGACTTCTCTTTCTTACGGTTTCTGTTGTATTTCTCTTTTTAATTCTGTCTCCTTTTTCAATTTCGTTTTCGTTCTCCCAGTTTGTCAACCCACTGTATTTTGTAATATCCTTTCTTACATTGTTCCCTCTTCTCCTTTCTATTCTTGGTGTATTTCTTCTTCTCTTTCTGTCTCCTTTCCGTTCTTGTTTTCTTTTACCCTGTTTCCTCCCTCGTTTACTATATTCTGTGTCTCTCCTTCTCTCCCTGTCTTCCTATTTCCCCATCTTGTCATTCCATTCCATTTTGTCGTTATCTTTCCCCATGTCCTCTCTTCCTCTCTTTCTCCCCACCTTCCTCTCTTTCTCTCCCCCTTCCTCTCTTTCTCTCCCCCTTCCGCTCTTTCTCTCCCCCTTACTCTCTTTCTCTCCCTTCCTCTCTTTCTCTCCCCCTTCCTCTCTTTCTCTCCACCTTCCTCTTTCTCTCCCCCTTCCTCTCTTTCTCTCCCTTCCTCTCTTTCTCTCCCCTTCCTCTTTCTTCCTTCCTCTCTTCTCTCCCTTCCTCTCTTTCTTCCCTTCCTCTCTTCTCTCCTTCCCTCTTCTCTCCCTCCTCTCTTCCCCTTCCTCTCTTCTCCCCCTTCCTCTCTTTCTCTCCCTTCCTCTCTTTCTCTCCCCCTTCCTCTCTTTCTCTCCCTTCCTCTTTCTCTCCCCTTTCCTCTCTTTCTCTCCCTTCCTCTCTCTCTCTCCCCCTTCCTCTCTCTCTTTCTCTCCCTTCCTCTCTTTCTCTCCCTTCCTCTTCTCTCCCCCTTCCCTCTCATTCTCTTCCCCCTTCCTCTCTCTTTCTCTCCCTTCCTCTCTTTCTTCTCTCCCTTCCCTCTCTTTCTCTCCCTTCCTCTCTTTCTCTCCCTTCCTCTCTTTCTCTCCCCCCTT
>NC_091573.1:29688053-29690553 GCF_042767895.1 Penaeus vannamei
AAGTTTGCGAATATAAATATAGCGAATATAAGTACAGGTGAGTTGTATCTTTGCCAATAAGTTTGCGAATATAAATATAGCGAATATAAGTACAGGTGAGTTGAATTTTTGACAGTAAGTTTTCGAATATAAGTACTGGTCAATTAAATCTTTGCCAATAAGTTTGTGAATATAAGTACAGGTGAGTTGTATCTTTGCCAATAAGTTTGCGAATATAAGTACAGGTGAGTTGAATCTTTGCCAATAAGTTTGCGAATATAAATATAGGTGAGTTGAATCTTTGCTAATAAATTCGCGAATATAAGTGCCGGTGAGTTGAATCTTTGCCAATGAGTTTGCGAATATAAGTGCAGGTGAGTTGTATCTTTGCCAATAAGTTTGCGAATATAAATATAGCGATTATAAGTACAGGTGAGTTGTATCTTTGCCAATAAGTTTGCGAATATAAATATAGCGAATATAAGTGCAGGTGAGTTGAATCTTTGCCAATAAGTTTGCGAATATAAATATAGCGAATATAAGTGCAGGTGAGTTGAATCTTTGCCAATAAGTTTGCGAATATAAATATAGCGAATATAAGTGCAGGTGAGTTGTATCTTTGCCAATAAATTCGCGAATATAAGTACAGGTGAGTTGTATCTTTGCCAATAAGTTTGCGAATATAAGTACAGGTGTTGAATCTTTGCCAATAAGTTTGCGAATATAAGTACAGGTGAGTTGAATCTTTGCCAATAAGTTTGCGAATATAAGTATAGCGAATATAAGTACAAGTGAGTTGAATCTTTGCCAATAAGTTTGCGAATATAAGTACAGGTGAGTTGAATCTTTGCCAACAAGTTTGCGAATATAAGTACAGGTGAATTGATGACGGAATGAAGTTGCAAATGAATGGTGTTTGCGGTTGCATCTCTGCTTAGATGTGCAACTGTATTTATGTGTTTATTTTCTTCTTTGTTTGTGTAAGTGCTCATGTACATAAGAGTAGATATACCAGGACAGACAGACACTTAGTAGAAGTAGGAGCATAGCATTATTAAAATTGCCGACATGATTATCATAATCATTATTAATATTATTATTCTCAAGGTCATCACACCATTATCATCATCACTGTAACCACCTGCAGTATACCTTCCTTTTATTTCTATAATGGAGTAATACACTCATCCCAACATAACAAAAATGAATTAGGATCATATTGAGCAATAACCGTTATCCCATAAAACAATAACCTTTAAAACTTAATTAAATATTTCGAGAACCTTCTCTACCATTGCAATCTATAGCCGTCTCCCTCCCACCTCCGTATAATTGCAGAGTATCCACATGCAATGAAACTTTCTCTGTTCAACTGCATGACAAGGACAAAGTCACAAATGGCTCGCGCTAAATGATGTGCCGCACCTGGTCCCTTCCCCTTTAATTAATACTATAGCTAGTCTCCGGATTAATCAAAGTAATCCCCAAGGTGCCACGTGGCACTATTAGGATCCGGGGCCATTAAAAGGAGGGGGATTAGACGCTGCCATTCACTTGTAGCTATTTGGAGAGAGAGCGAGTCTGTGTGTTTTGCCAACGCTGCGATGTCGCTTTTCGTTGCTCCCTTTTCCTTTCTTTCCATTTTTAGATGTGGGATGCAAGGGTGAAGTTGGCGATTGATTAGGTGAAGTTGTCGATTGATTAGGTGAAGTTGTCGATTGATTAGGTGAAGTCGATTAATTAGATGAAGTTGATTAATTAAGTGTTGTCGATTAATTAACTGTTGTCGATTAATTAGGTGAAGGTGTCGATTGATTAGGTGAAGTTGGCGATTAATTAGGTGAAGTGGGCGATTGATTAGGTGAAGTTGCTAATTAATTAGTTGAAGTCAATTAATTAAGTTCAGTTGTCGATTAATTAGGTGAAGGTGTCGACTGATTAGGTGAAGTTGGCGATTAATTAAGTGAAGTTGTTGATTAATTAGTTGACGTCGATAAATTAGGTGAGGTCGATTGATTAGGTCGACCTTTCAGCAACCTCTTACAGTATTGTGAATAAAAAATGATAATGAATCAGTATTTTCCATGAGGATTCATCACCGTTAAGGTAGCATCTTCTGTATTATGAAAAGAAAAAAACCTTGCCATAAAACTTGCAGATAATAAGTCTGTATTTTCCATAAGATTTCATCACCTCCAGAGTAGCTTTTCCTGTATTACTTATCCTTAGATTAAACGTGATTTCGAGAGTTATGTACTTAACACTGGTTACTTGATGCTCAGTATTAAGAAATTAAATATTGTGAGTAACTAACTAATAGGAAATTTGTTTAAAGGCAAATATTATTGTTTCAGAACGATGACTGCCAACATTCTGAAATAAATCAAAGTTGTAATTTAAGAACAGTTCTGTGACTTTCTGAAATAGCTTGATTTTATTCATCGCAGAATTCCATATATAGAATTTTAAGAATCAAAACAATTTTAGTGACGTCATTGGACAAACCCACAGAGCTATTTTT